>NC_064631.1:441253998-441557028 GCF_023864275.1 Schistocerca cancellata
CAGCAATGTCCTTAGAGAAGGGCTGGTACGTCCAAGGGAGTCAGCAGTGTCAAAGGCTGTCAAGAACATCGTATCTGCTGGGGTCAGTGAAGGATAATATATTGCGGTAGGCGGGAATTTACAAAATACCTTGCCTATGCGGTATGTCCTATAGAGCATCGCTCATCGCACTGTTAACGTCGTTTTCAACTGCGAAATGTATGGCATTCAACGCTCCAGGAAAGGGGTCGTTTCATAGATACTATTTGTGTAAAACCCTGAGGCCTTTTCGTGTCGAATGTGAGCGGCGGTGTGTCTGAAACATTTTCCTCGGCCATCCATAAGAAAACTACGTCATTTCAACGCTGGGTGTTGGGGTTCTGACCTCCTCCCATACAGTGTCGGATGTAGATAGTTTACCTAAAGAGCTTGCACATTTAAGGACAGTGCTCAGAGATAATGGTTACTCGACCCGACAAATTAACAGTGCATCCTCAGCTAAAACCAAGAACCAGGAAGTGGATAAAGGGGAGAACGCGCCAGCAAAATCCCTAGCTTTTCTTCCATTCGTTGGAAATATTTCCCTCAAAATAGCGAGAATCCTTAGCAATTTTCAGGTAAAAGTGATTTTCCGCCCACCATCTAATATTTCGGACTTGCTGGGATCAGTGAAGGATAACTTGTTATTGCGGTAGGCGGCAATTTACAAAATGCCTTGCCAAACAACACGCACGGTGGAAGAACGCTGCATTGAAATGAAATGAGCGTACGGCGTCAAAATAGCCAGGAGTTCCCAGGCGGGAAGTTCGGCCGCCAAGTGCAAGTCTTATTGAGTGCGACGCCACATTGGGCGACTTGCGCGTCGACAATGGGGATGAAATGATAATGAGGTCAGCACAACACCGAGTCCTTGAGGAGACTCCCCCCAGCTGGGAATCGGACCCGGGCCCGCGTGCGTGGCATTCCAGCGCGCTGACCGTTCGGCAATTGAGGGGGGGGGGGGGGGGACAACGCTGCATTGAAAATAAACGTTGCACTCGCCTTCTGCAACCCAGCAAGTCTGAAGTTACGGAACATTATATCTCCAGCGGATATTCAATGGACTATGACAAAATATTTTTGGGAAACCATTACAAATGATTCCGTTGAAATACGCGTCGCGGAAAATCTTATGAACCGTGACAACGGATGAACCGTCACAGCGGCTACCGTGGAATCTCGTCATCCCCGAGATTTGCTCCATACGAAGACGCCAGAATACTCCGATAACTGCGTCGAACGGCAGCGCCGAAGACAGCTGATCCTTGCAACTCCACCAGCGAGGACGCTGCCACTGGGCGGTGTGGTCTTTCTGTCACCGTGACTGTGACGCATGCGCGGTAATACATCAGCGCGCTGTGTAAGGCGGAGCGGAGAACGTCTTCGTCAGTCTTCGATAGCTAACCTCAAGATGGCTGATAGGCGTCCAGTAGAAATATCGTGGAGCGAAGTTTACCACGACCGGCTGCAGTCACGAAATCTCTTCGAACAATTACGTGACACTTTAACTTTATGCGCAGTGTACTTAAATAATAAAAAATAATAATGGAAGTTGTTGTGACTTGGCAAGACAGCCAAGCCACTACGATTGGTAGCCGAAAGGCACGCGTTAAGCTCACGCAGGGTGGCGTGAGGTCTGGAACATTTAAGGAAGTCAGACTTTATCAAAAAAGGTCGTAGCTGTTGGAATACTTACCTTTAATCCATAATTGGTGAACATCGGTCTGACGGTACATGCATCACAAGATAAATAGCAAATGATAATGGCGCCTTGCTAGGTCGTAGCAAATGACGTAGCTGAAGGCTATGCTAACTATCGTCTCGGCAAATGAGGGCGTAATTTGTCAGTGAACCATCTCTAGCAAAGTCGGCTGTACAACTAGGGCGAGTGCTAGGAAGTCTCTCTAGACCTGCCGTGTGGCGGCGCTCGGTCTGCAATCACTGACAGTGGCGACACGCGGGTCCGACGTATACTTGCGGACCGCGGCCGATTTAAAGGCTACCACCTAGCAAGTGTGGTGTCTGGCGGTGACACCACATTCCTCCCCCGCAAATCGGCGAACGGTTGTGTTATAAGGCTTCCGCCTGTCGTGGGGAGGACCCCATGTTGACGTATGCGACGAGGTGGGGAGCCTAACAACAGGCGAGGCTGTGCCACCCGCACCCTGCCATTCGGCCCGAGGGGAGCTAGGAAACGCCTGAAAACCTACTCCAGGGTGCACGCCAACATGCGGTGTATGCGCCCGTAGAGAGACAGGATGGGCCGAAGGGTCGTCCTCCATCGAGCCGGGGCACCCGACGGGCGAAGACGACATATGGTCCGGAGCGGGCAAGAATTCCATGGCGGAGGACAACTGGTCACGGGAAGCCATCGGCGGCGCGTGACCCATGGAGGCGCCCGGCGGTTGCAGCGACGCGTCCACTGCGGGCGTCGCCGGCGGGAGAACAGGCGGCGGCGGCGACGGCGGCGGCGCGTCGCCATGGGGCAAAATGGAAGGCAGCGTCGGTAACACCTGGGGCTGAGGCGAGCCAGCAGATGGGTGCCCAGGGCGCTGTCCGGACGGCACCGTCGCTGAAAGCAGACGGGGAGCGGCAGATCCCATGCGATGACAGAGGCGCAACTGATTGAGATGCCGACGCACCTCACCAGAGGCCCCCAAAACCAGATACACAGCGGGGCCGAGGCAGCGAAGAATGCGCCCTTCGAGCCAACGCCGTGAATCTCGATAGTTGCGGTAGTATACAACGTCGCCTGGGGCAAAAGCAGATGGCTGCCGCTGCACAGGAACCTGATGCGGCGGATGTAGCAAAGACATCAAGGTTCGATGGGGGCGACCGTGAAGCAACTGAGCCGGCTAGTGACCATCTCGGGGCTGAGAGCGATACGAGGACAAAAAGGAAATATCGCGTCCTCCCGAGAATGCGACTCTTTCAACTTCAACATCTGTGTCTTGAAAGTCCGGACCAAACGTTCAGCGGCACCGTTGGACTGTGGCGAAAAAGGCGCGGACGTCAGATGTTGAATACCATTGGCCTTGCAGAATGACTGAAATTCTGCGGACATGAATTGTGGGCCATTGTCGGAAACAATAGTCTGTGGAAGACCTTCAATGCAAAAGATAGCGGACAACGCTTGGATGGTGGCAGAAGACGTCGTGGAAGACATCCGGACAACAAAAGGAAAATTACTGAATGAATCGATCAGAACCAACCATCGAGCATTCCAGAAGGTGCCAGCAAAATCGATGTGTAAGCGTTACCATGGGGAAGTGGCTTTTGGCCTTGCAAAGAAGTTCCGCGGTGGTGCGGATTGTTGTTCGGCACACGCCATGCAAGAAGAGCACATATGCGTAATCGTAGCATCGATTCCGAACCAAGTACATTGCTGACGAGCAAGTTGTTTCGTTCTCACTATACCCCAATGTCCTTGATGGAGAAGCCGTAAGACAGAGGACTGTAACGAACGTGGGACACGACCCTGGACTGATCATTATCTGAACGCAACAGCAAAACACCACGTCGTACAAAAAGTCTCTCCTTGTGAGCAAAAAATCGGCGAACCAACGGATCGTCGATCCATGACTTTGACAAGGGCCATTGCGTAGCAACAAAACGCAGAACGGTAGCAAGGACAGGGTCGGCAGCTGCGGCTGTAGCTACACGACGAAAATCAATCGGAAACGATTCGACCACGTCATCGGTTTCCGAATCAATGAACATGCAAGCAAGTTCGGAGGAATCGAATGCTCTATCCGCAGCAACAGGCAAACGGGACAACACATCGGCGTTTCCGTGCTTAGCAGTGGACCGATATAAGATATCGTAGCGGTACTGCGAGAGGAAAATAGACCAGCGAATGAATTTCTGCGCTGTATGTGGAGGTACAGGCTTAGTCGGATGAAAAAGCGATGTCAAAGGTTTGTGGTGTGTGATGATGGTAGAGTGACGACGATACAAGAAATCATGAAACTTTGTAACACCAAATACGAGAGCCAGTGCTTCTTTCTCGATCTGTGAATAATTTCTTTGCGCAGACGAGAGCAATTTGGACGCAAAGGCAATAGGGTGATTGTGCGAACCATCTTTGTGCGCAAGCACAGCACCGATCCCGAAATCCGATGCATCCACCATCAACAAAAGGGGTTTCTGCGGATCGAATGGCGTAAGGCAAGTATTGGAAAGCAACGCCGATTTCAACTGGCGAAAGGCGCGTTCGCATTCCGTCGTCCAGACGAACGGAACACCTTTACGGCGTAAGCGATGAAGCGGAGCTGAAATGGAAGAGGCGCGGCGCACATAGCGATGATAGTAATTTATTTTTCCCAGCACACTCTGTAGCTGCTTCAAATTCTACGTCGGAGGCAAGTCTTGTATGGCACGGAGGTGCTCTGGACTGGGATGTATGCCTTGGGCATTGAGTACGTGCCCCAGATAGGGTAAGTCACGAGCAAAAAACACACATTTGTCCTTCCGCAAACGAAGACCATTTTGTCGCAAGCCCTGAAATAATTTTCTGAGATTGGCTAAATGTTCTTCTTTCGTCTTTCTGGAGATCACAATATCGTCCAGATAGTTTGCTGCAGTAGGGACCGACGCACAAACAGTTTGTAGATATTGCTGAAACAATGCAGGGGCGGATGCACACCCGAATGGCAGTCGTTTGAATCGGTAGAAACCAAGATGCGTGTTAACCACCAAAACGCGCTGGGATTCTTCGTCCACCGGTATTTGCAAGTACGCATCTGCTAGGTCCACTTCGAAAAGTATTTACCCAGGCACAGTTTGTCAAAAAGATCTTCCGGGCGGGGTAAAGGAAAAGTTGCAGTCACTAGTTGTGGATTCACTGTTGCCTTGAAGTCCACACAAAGTCTCAATTTTCCGGAAGGTTTTTGCAAAATTACTAAGGGTGAAGCCCAGAGAGAAGCCTGCACACGTTCAATTACACCTTGTGATTCCAAATCGTGTAATGTTTTTGCGACCTCATCACGCAATGCGTGGGGAACATTGCACGCTCTGAAAAACTTTGGTTGCGCGTTTACTTTCAGTTCCAAATGTGCTTTATAGTTCTTAGCGCCTGGTGCAAAAATGTCTGCAAAATCTTCACATAGACGAGAAACACTGTCTGAAGGCACAGTCTGGTTCACTGATAGGACCTGATTGACTGTAGACAAGTTAAACAACTGAAATAAATCGAAACCAAACAAGTTCACTGCAGTAGAAGAACGAAGGACGTAAAATGACACAAGTTTTGTTTGTCCCTTGTATGTTGCAAGAAGGCTGCACTGACCTAACACAGGGATCGCTTGTCCGGACTAACTAGTTAGCTTAACATTTGCGGCACGCAACGGAGGTGTTCCCAGCTGTTTGTACGTGTCGTGATTGAGTAGTGAAACTGCAGCTCCGGTATCGAGCTGGAACGGTATCACGTTGCCGTTAATGTCCAAATCTACAAAAAGTTTATTGTCCTGCTGACGACAAGTGCGACTGTCTCGTGCAACGTGAACTGACTCTGGTACAGAATCACTTGCGACTTGACGGGATTTCCGGCGATGTCGACGCACACTATTTGTGGGACGAACACAGTCACTGTTAGAGAGAGTAGCACTGGGCGGAGTGGCATGAACTACATGAATTGCCATGGGCGAAGTTTCACGAGCCTGAGTATCCTTGGTTCGATTCCGATTCCGGCGCGAAGCAAAGGGCCTGGAATGGTTGTGAGTGTCCGATCGGAGCTTTTTCTGGCAAACACTTTGAACATTTCCTTTTTTATTACAGAAAAAGCAAATAGCCTGGCGTGACGGGCAATTCTCACGCGAATGTCTAGTAGCAAACCGCGAGCATGATTTCACTGCATTAGCTTGCCGGCGCGGGACACGTGGCTGAGAGCCAGGCGGCTTTGGCGCGGCAGGGCGCGAGGACTGTTTACTGTTGCGTGCAGCTCGCCCGGCGGGCCGGTGAACGTGACACACAGGTGGCGAAGTTTCAAATGATTCCTGAGCAAAGTCAAGTGTGTCCTGCCGATCCAATATGTCCATCACTTGTTGAAGGGAGGGATTGACTAGTTTCAAAATCTGTTCCCGGATACGAACATCAGAAACGTTCTGTGCAATTGCATCACGCACCATAGTATCTGAATAAGGGAGTCCACATTCACACTCAAAAGCACAATCCCTAGTAAGGTCTTGCAAGGTTGCAACCCACTCCCGATTAGTCTGACCGGCCGTACGTTTTGTACGAAAGAACGTATACCGTTTGGCAACTACATTGACTGATTCTTTGAAATATGCATCTAATGCAGACAAAATTTCTTCATGGGACAGAGTTGCTATGTCGCGTCGGGGAAACAATTTGACCATCATACGGTACGTGGACACGCCGACGCACGATAATAAGAAAGGCTGCCGCTCGTTACCTTGAATTCTGTAGGCGGCGAGATGGAATCCAAATTGGCGTGACCACTCCGTCCAGCTTTCCAGTGCCGCATCAAAAGGACGAACAGGTGGTGCAACTGTGTGGTGTGGCTGCGTGAGTGGTGGAGCGGCGGCTGCCGCATCGTTTTGCATTGCACGTTGACCCTGGACGAGCTGTCCAAGGGCATCCAATAAGGCATGCGTCTGCTGATGCTGCAAGCGATAAAATTCGGACAGTACATCTGGAGATTGTGGCGAAGCCATGACACAAGTAAATCAATACGAACGCAAAATGCTCGTCGCCAAACTGTTGTGACTTGGCAAGACAGCCAAGCCACTATGATTGGTAGCCGAAAGGCACGCGTTAAGCTCACGCAGGCTGGCGTGAGGTCTGGAACATTTAAGGAAGTCAGACTTTATCAAAAAAGGTCGTAGCTGTTGGAATACTTAACTTTAATCCATAATTGGTGAACATCGGTCTGACGATACATGCACACAAGATAAATAGCAAATGATAATGGCGCCTTTCTAGGTCGTAGCAAATGACGTAGCTGAAGGCTATGCTAACTATCGTCTCGGCAAATGAGAGCGTAATTTGTCAGTGAACCACCTCTAGCAAAGTCGGCTGTACAACTGGGGCGAGTGCTAGGGAGTCTCTCTAGACCTGCCGTGTGGCGGCGCTCGGTCTGCAGTCACTGACAGTGGCGACACGCGGGTCCGACGTATAATAGCGGACCGCGGCCGATTTAAAGGCTACCACCTAGCAAGTGTGGTGTCTGGCGGTGACACCACAGAAGTAAAGAACACAAAAGTTTCCATGTGTATACGTAAGGGAGATGTTATCATGCAACACTTTCTAAGAGACATAAATTCACCTACCTGCCGCAACAAGCAACTCTGAGAAATGAGAAGGGTCTGATGGGAAAGGACGGTCGTTAATTGAACGAGATAAAGGGCGTCTACAGAAACAAGAACAGACGTGGTTGTTGTCTCAGGAGAGAGGTCAGTAGCTGTCTTTTAACGCTGGAGATCTTGTTCAATTCTCTGATATAGTGAGGGAGATCATCCGAAAGTCGAATTCATCTTACCGAAACAAATTTAGAGAAGGCAGTTCTGTGACAGGCCAACGAAAATGATTGATTGATGGATTGTGAGAGAAACAATACTGCTCTGATGTGAACAATTGTTTCTGCTGTGCTGTTGAGATAATAGCGTCAAGGTCAAGATACGGGGGGCTGTATATGTTATCAAACGATAAAGCCGAGTGTATGGAAATATGTGAATTTGTCTAGTCGTTGACAGAACAGCAGCGAATAAGGTAATGAAAATGATTAAAATTGTAAAGGTCACTGTTTCATGAAGTTTCAATATTTTTGTAGGGCATGGACAGATGCTGATACCTACTTGCGAGCTGTAGTTGTGAGTTTAGTTCAGTGCAAATTTTCATCTACGCACATCAAAAAAAGTTTCGCATCACCTCGGTTCCAAGAGTTCCTGAACCTGTACAGAAAATTAGGATAGAGATCAACATAAACATCATTTCCGCCCTTTCTATTACTCATGAAAACCACATAATGCATGTTGTACCACCATACAGCGAGACCTTCACAGGTGGTGGTCCAGACTGCTGTACATACCGGTACCTCAAAAACCCAGTAGCACGTCCTCTTGCATTGATGTCTGCCTGTATTCATCGTGGCATACTATCCACCAGTTCATCAAGGCACTGTTGGTCCAGATTGTCCCACTCCTCAATGGCGATTCAGCGCAGATTCCTCAGAGTGGTTAGTTGGTCACGTCGTCCATAAACAGCCCTTTTCAATCTATCCCAGGTAATTTCGATAAGGTTTATGTCTGCAGAGCATGCTGGTCCTCTAGTCGAGCGATGTCGTTATCCTGAAGGAAGTCATTCACAAGATGTTCACGATGGGGGCGAGAATTGTCGTCCATGAAGACGAATGCCTCGCTAGTATGCTGCCGATATGGCTGCACTATCGGTCGGAGGATGGCATTCACATATCGTACAGCCGTTACGGCGCCTTCCATGACCACCAGCGGCGTACGTCAGCCCCACATAATGCCACCCCAAAACAGCAGGGAACCTCCACCTTGCTGCACTCGCTGGACTGTGTGTCTTAGGCGTTCAGCCAGACTGGGTTGCCTCCAAACACGTTTCCGGCGATTGCCTGGTTGAAGGCATATGCGACACTCATCGGTGAAGAGAACGTGATGCCAATCCTGAGCGCTCCATTCTGCATGTTGTTGGGCCTATCTGTATCGCGCTGCAAGTGTCGTGGTCGCATGGATGTCGGGAGTGTAGTTGCGCATCATGCAGCCTATTGAGCACAGTGTGCGTCGTAACACGACGTCCTGTGGCTGCACGATAAGCATTATTCAACATGGTGGCGTTGATGTCATAGTTCCTCCGAGTCATAATCCGTAGGTATCGGTCATCCACTGCAGTAGTAGCCGTTGGGTGGCCTGAGCGAGGCATGTCATCGACAGTTCCTGCCTCTCTGTATCTCCTCAATGTCCGAACAGCATCACTTTGGTTCACTCCGAGACGCCTGGACATTTCCCTTGTTGAGAGCACTTCCTGGCACAAAGTAACAATGCGGACGCGATCGAACCGCGGTATTGACCGTCTAGGCGTGGTTGAACTGCAGATAAAACGAGCCGTGTACCCCCTTCCTGGTGGAATGAGTAGAACTGATCGGCTGTCGGACCCCCTCCGTCTAATAAGCGCTGCTAACGTATTGTTGTTTACATCTTTGGGCGGGTTTAGTGACATCTCTGATCAGTCAAAGGGACTGTGTCTGTGATACAATATCCACAGTCAACGTCTATATTCCGGAGTTCTGGGAACCGGGGTGATGCAAAACTTTTTTTGGTGTGTGTGTTTTTACTCCTAGACTCGTCGCTGGGGTACAAAAATTTATGGTTAATGATGGGACGGATTCCCGAATTTTGGACTAGTGAGCACAGAGCAAATATGTAGACAAAAAGCAATGATGTAAACAAACGCGTGATTCCTGGTACATATTGAATCACTTACATCGACTTTTTGCTGCTCATTGCACTGAATTTCTCCACAGAGATCTTTACTGACAATACATCTCTGGAGTCTTTAACGAACCCCCTAATCTAATCATGGTTAGACACAGTAAGTCTCGCAGTTTCGCAATAGTTTGAGGCAGGACAAAGGGGAGCAGAAGTGGTTCCAGTGGAGACCGATAAGCAGTGTTAGTCGCTTCGAATCTTACTACAGATAATTTTCTTCGTTGGGCTTTGGGATGGAAGTAATATTAGAAACATTCATTTCCTGTACCTCTTCTATTAATGCAAAATATAAACGATCAACATCAACATAAAAAAGCCTAATGGAATTTAGACAGTTAAATCAAACGATAAAATATCAAGAGATCCTAAGCAAAAAAGAGTAAGCAGTTAGCTGGAAGGAGTATATAGAGGGTCTATACAAGGGAGATGTACTTGAGCGCAATATTATGGAAATGGAAGATAACGTGGATGAAGATGGGAAGGGAGGTAGGATACTGCGTGAAGAATTTGACAAAGCACTGAAATAGCTAAGTTAAAACAAGGCCCCGGGAGTAGACAATCTTCCGTTAGGGCTGCTGATAGCCTTGGGAGAGCCAGTCATGACAAAACTCTTCCATCTGGTGAGAAAGAGGTATGAGACAGGTGAAGTACCCTCACACTTCAAGAAAAATATGGTAATTCCAATTCTAATGAAAGCAAGTGCCGACATGTGAGAAAATTAGCGAACTATTAGTTTAATAAGTCACGGTTGCAGAATACTAACATGAATCCTTTACAGAAGAATCGAAAAACTGGTAGAAAACTGGTAGAAGCCTCGGGGAAGATCAGATTAGATTCCGGAGAAATGTAGGATCATGCGAGGCAATACTGACCCTACGGCTTCTCATAGAAGTTGGGTTGAGGAAATGTAAACCTACATTTATAGCATTTGTACACTAGAAGAAAGCTTTTGACAATGCTGACTGGAATACTCTCTTTCAAATTCTGACTGTGGCAGGGGTGAAATACAGGGAGCGAAAGGGTATTTACAATTTGTACAGAATCCACATGGCAGTTATAAAGAGTCGAGGGGCACGAAAGCGAAACAGTGGTTGAGGAGGGAGTGAGACTGGGTTGTAGCCTATCCCCGATGTTATTCAATCTGTATATTTAGCAAGCAGTAAAGGAAACAAAAGAAAAATTTGAAGTAGGCATTAAAGTCCAGGCAGAGGAAATAAAAACTTTGAGGTTTGTCGATGATATTGTAATTTTGTCAGAGACTGCAACGGACTTGGAAGAGTAGTTGAATGAATGGAATGGACAGTGTCTTGAAAGGAGAATAGAAGATGAAAGTCAACAAAAGGAAAACGAAGATAATGGAATGTAATCGAATTAAATTGGATTAAGGAAATGAGACAGTAGTAGATGAGTTTTGCTATTTGGGAAACAAAATAACTGACAATGGCCGAAGTAGGAAGGACATAAAATGTAGACTGGCAATGGCAAGAAAAGTGCTTCTGAAGAAGAGAAATTTGTTAACATCGAGCATGATTCAAGTGTCAGGAAGTCTTTTCTGAAAGTATTTGTGTGAAGTGTAGCCACGTATGGGAGTGAAACACGGATAGTAAGCAGTTTAAACAAGAAGAAAATAGAAGCTTCTGAGATGCGGTGCTACAGAAGAATGCTGAAGTTCGGATTGATAGATCACGTTACTAATGAGGAGCACTGAATAGAATTGGAGAAAAGAGAAATTTGTGGTACATCCCAACTAGAAGAAGGGATCGGTTGGTAGGAAACATTCTGAGGCATCAAGGGATCGTAAATTTAGTACTGGAGGGAAGCGTGGGGGGGGGGGGGGGGGGTAAAAATCGTAGAGGGAGACGGGGTGATGAATACAGTAACCAGATTCAGAAGGATGTAGGTTGCATGAGTTACTCGGAGATGAAGAGACTTGCACAGGATAGAGTACCATGGAGAGCTGAATCAAACCTGTACATGGAATGAAGACCACAAAGAAACAAATCAAACTATGCTGAAGGAATTAGATTAGGAAAATTACGAAATGAATCATTTCAAGTGATAGGTGAGTTTTGTTGTTTGGGCAGCAAAATAAGTGACGATGGCTGAAGTAGAGAGGATATGAAATGCAGGCTAGCAATAGCAAGAAAGGCGTATCATAAAAATGAGAAATTTGTTAAAATGGGTCCGCAGTTCGTGGTCTAGTGGCTAACATTGCTGCCTCTGGATCACGGGATCCCGGGTTCGATTCGTGGCCGGGTTGGGGATATTCTCTTCCGCGGGACTGGGTATTTGTGTTGTTCTCATCATCATCATCATCATCATCATTCGCGACAGTGGCTAGATTGAATTGCGTAAAAATTTGGCAATGTCAAAATTGGGACTTCGTACAGGCGCTGATGACCGCGCAGTTGAGCGCCCCACCAGCCAAACATCATCATCATAATCACCATCATGTTAAAATTGAATAAATATTTTAACGCTTGGAAATCTTTTCTGAAGGTATTTGTCTAGAATGTAGTCTTGTATGGAAATGAAATGTGGGCAATGAATAGTTCAGGCAATAAGGAAGTAGAAGCTTTGAAACTGAGTGTTACAGTAAAATTTTGGAACTTAGATGGATAGGTCGATAACTAATGAAAAGATATGGCACAACATGACTAAAAGAAGGTATAGGTTGACAGGCGACATTCTGAGGCATCAAGAAAAAGTCAGCTCGGTAACGGAGGTAAGTGTGGAGAGTTAAGATTGGAGGAAGATAATTGCGGACAGTTTGTTTTCTTATCCTCCTTACTAATCGACATTGTTCCTGACTTACCAGGGTCATTTAAAAAGAAATGACCCCGAGGCTGTGAAATGAAAGCCGCTGAAGGGATCGTAATGCCAATAGCTGCGGAAGAAGTTGTGGTCCTTACAAGAACGCTGAGACACTACAAACTCGCCGCTAGGAGAACACCGACGACAGAGCGAGCACATGCACGTGTCGACCGTCCACTGTCCTCTGTACTGCGGAAAACAGAGAGACGGAGGCTTCAAAATAGGAGCAAAGGGTGTAGTGCGTTTCTTAACAGCGGAAGGAGTGCGAGGTAAGAAAATTCATCGAAGATTGGTCCAAGTGTACGGAGAGCACTAAATTTCCGTTGCAGTTCCGACGCTCAAACCGATCTCTGGGGCAATGGCTGCCTCCGTAACTCAACTGTCTTCAGTAATGAGGACGCCTGCCTGCTGTAAAATAATGCAGTGTGGAGTACCAAATTGTACGCCATCGACTGACATCCGTCCTCCTTGAATCGCTTATGCCACGGCTTGACCCTTCCAACGAACATGATGTGCTCTTCGTGTATTTGTGCCATTCTTTGACGAATTTCCGTTCGCCTAACTCCTTGTTGTTGTTGTTGTGGTCTTCAGTCCTGAGACTGGTTTGATGCAGCTCTCCATGCTACTCTATCCTGTGCAAGCATCTTCATCTCTGCCTACTGAAACCTACATCCTTCTGAATCTGCTTAGTGTATTCATCTCTTGGTCTCCCTCTACGATTTTTACCCTCCACGCTGCCCTCCAATACTATATTGCTATTCCCTCGATGTCTCAGAACATGTCCTACCAACCGATCCCTTCTTCTAGTCAAGTTGTGCCACAAGCTCTTCTTCTCCCCAATTCTATTCAATACCACCTCATTAGTTATGTGATCTACCCATCTAATCTTCAGCATTCTTCTGTAGCACCACATTTCGAAAGCTGCTATTCTGTTCTTGACTAAACTATTTATCGTCCACGTTTCACTTCCATACATGACTACACTCCATACAAATACTTTCAGAAACGACTTCCTGACATTTAAATCTATACTCGATGTTAACAAATTTTTCTTCTTCAGAAACGCTTTCCTTGCCATTGCCAGTCCACATTTTATATCTTCTCTACTTAGACTATCATCAGTTATTTTGCTCCCCAAATAGCAAAACTCCTTTACTACTTTAAGTGTCTCATTTCCTAATCTAATTCCCTCCGCATCACCCGACTTAATTCGACTACATTCCATTACCCTCGATTTGCTTTTGTTGATGTTCATCTTATATCTTCCTTTCAAGACATTGTCCATTCCGTTCAACTGCTCTTCGAAGTCCTTTGCTGTCTCTGACAGAATTACAATGTCATTGGCGAACCTCAAAATTTTTATTTCTTCTCCATGGATTTTAATACCTACTCAGAATTTTTCTTTTGTTTCCTTCACTGCCTGCTCAATATAAAGATTGAATATCATCGGGGAGAGACTACAACCCTGTCTCACTCCCTTCCCAACCACTGCTTCCCTTTCATACCCCTCCACTCTTATAACTGCCATCTGCTTTCTGTACAAATTGTAAATAGCCTTTCGCTCCCTGTATTTAACCCCTGCCACCTTCAGAATTTGAAAGAGAGTATTCCAATCAACATTGTCAAAAGCTTTCTCTAAGTCTACAAATGCTAGAAACGTAGGTTTGCCTTTCCTTAATCTTTCTTCTAAGATAAGTCGTAGGGTCAGTATTGCCTCACGTGTTCCAACATTTCTATGGAATCCAAACTGATCTTCTCCGTGGACGGCTTCTATCAGTTTTTCCATTCGTCTGTAAAGAATTCGCGTTAATATTTTGCAGCTGTGACTTATTAAACTGATAGTTCGGTAATTTTCACATCTGTCAACACCTGCTTTCTTTAGGATTGGAATTATTATATTCTTAACTCCTTACCGTGTAAGAAAAATGCATTAGTTCACTTTGTTCCTCTTTTGAAGCCTCCATTTCACTTTTTCGGCACTGAAGAATGCAGTGGATGGTCGACGCGTGCACATGTTTGCTCGGTCGTCACAGGTGTGTGTGTCCATGTCCCTCTAGCGGCTAGAGGCTAAGTGCTTTTGTAGGAACCACATTCCTTATGCAGTAGCATTACGATCCCTTCATCGGTTTTCGTTTTACAGCCTAGGGCACGTTTCCTTTTGAAGTAATGGAGATTAGGAGAAGGTATTATGGAAGGCAGCGTAGGAAGGTATTTGTTAGCAACCCTGTATTTGCGGTAGTTAGAGTTTGTAAATTCACTTGACCAGTTAGCAAATTCTAAGTGTGGCATAACAGAGATTAGTAAATGTTAAACTTTGACTACTTATAAGACAGAATTTTTGCTATGAACTGAGACAACAAACTGATAATGTGTGTAAGAATTATGGCACTGAAGTTAAAGTTGTTTAGTAATTTCAAAAAAGTGAGGACAGTGTTGAAAGAGTCCAAGAAACCTAGCTGAAAATGCTGTATGAATAAGTTGATAACAAACTTAGCTCGACTTTTGAGGTAATCACAATCCTCGTACTGTACTTCGCTAAATCATACTATGGGATATAGTGTGGGCCGTACATCCTGCATGCATTTCTTCAGCGTGAGCTGTTTGTGATTCGCATATTACATGTGCACTGTAAGAAGGCTCTCGATCAGGTGCTGCTGAGACTGCTTTAATCGACAGAAACCAAATGACAACGACCAGTACTAACGGATTTTACCGCTGCTGATATGAATTAACAGTACTGTCTGTAGTACATGCATATTCTAAGAAGACTCTTGGCGAGGTGATTGATGGGAGCAGCTGTGTCGATTGAAAATGATTACCAGTAGTTGCTATTGTTTTCGATCGTAAGCAGCTTTAGACAGCAGTCAAATAAGATGATTTTAAATTGAATTAGACATAATATTTCAGCCTTCGTTAGCTCGCCATGTCACAGTTTAATGCATCTATATCTATGAGAGTTCTGCAAAGGTTCGCATCTGTTTTGGACTTAGGTCAAAGCAAAACTGTAGCTCGCCTAAGGAAACGATGAAATTTCCCGCGAACCAGAGAAATATTAGTTATGCAGCGATTGCTAAGGCCATAGTATTCCACGCTGTGCTCAATTACCGAAACCTGTGATTTACCGGTGCCATAGACAGTATTTCTTAAAGTGTACGAAAACTGTGCAATGAAAAAAGATATGAACTTCAGATTCTGAATGCGGGAGGTGGGGGCAAATGCCTCCTCTTATCCATCCTTACAGACTCCTGAGGCTGTAATGGTGTACTCAAAACTGTCCCAGACCCAACAGTTTTCACAGTGTCGGGATATCTCATTTGATCCTCTAACTTTCTCACCGGTCTATTTCGATTTTTTTATTATGTATATTTCATCACAAGAGATATTAGCTTGATGTCTGCTGTGGGCGACTAAGGTTGTGTTCGAGGTGCTACTATGCCACACAGTTATCGGCTGTTTTTAGATTGTATAGAAACAACTAAAACAACTACGATAATTGACACATCCTGGTAGATTAAAACTGTGTGTCGGACCTGGACTTGAACCAGTGACTGTCGGACCGGGACTCGAACTAGTGACCTTTGCATTTCGCGGGCAAGTGGTTACCAACTGATCTACCCGTGCACGACTCATGACCCTTTCTCACAGCTTTTCTTCCGTCAGTACCTTGTCTCTTACCTTTCAAACTTGGCCGCACGATGCAAAGGTCCTGGGCTCGAATCCGGATACGGCACACACTTTTAATCTACCTGGAAGTTTCATATCAGCACACACTCCACTGGAGAGTGAAAATTCGTTCTGGAAACTTGGACAGTTATTCGCTTCACACTGAGAATGGTTCATGATATATTTTTGTTATCACATACTATGAATATCATAACTAGAAATTATAATGATGCCAGTGTAACTGACGAACTTACACGTTGATTTTCTACCTTCCAGGTACTTGTGATGGCTAGAAGACATCTATCGGTGCTAGGTGCTAACTACAGACAGATAGTTATCCTTATGTGTAAATTATTCATAGTCCTGTTTGCTTTATGGAAGAAGTGATGCTTCAAGAACGGTAAGTCATCTTTGTGAGTACCTAGCCATTCTTATGTTGTGTGGAGAACGTATGATCTTTGACGTTTCTGTTTCTGATATGTTACGTAGTATCAAGTTATTTCGGCAGGTTCACTTTGGTTTACACGGATGTTTCGGCTAGCTACCTGTATTTTGATGAAGCAAGGACTAATAAGTTTTACAGGTGAAAGAGAAAACAATTTATTAAAGCAAATTCCTATCATGCTGCTTGCCGGTGTAACTTTATTCCTCTGACGAACAGAGATAAGTGACACTTTTAGTGCCTGTAGATATCTTATGCAGTGATAGAACAAACGTATGAGGTTGTTTCTCCTCTTAAGAGCGGTTATCCGGCCTTGTCTGGTTACTTATTTACTCAAAAAAAGGGTAAGAAATTTTGCGCAGTTTAACTAGATTTTTAATTATCTATTTCACAGAGACATGATTTCGACTTGACAGCCATTCTCAAATGCAATTTGAAATCTCAAAAAAGTTTTCGATCTGCTTAAAATGGTTCAAATGTATCTAAGTTCTATGGGACTTAACATATGAGTGCATCAGTCTCCTAGACTTAGAAATACTTAAACCTAACTAACCTAAGGACATCACACACATCCATGCCCGAGGCAGGATTCGACCCTGCGACCGTAGCAGCAGCGCGTTTCCGGACTGAAGCGCCTAGAACCACTCGGTCACAGAGGCCGGCCATCTGCCTAAGTGACAGATCATCGTCGAGATAAAATGAATGTGGTCTACAGAAGTCAAATCTTCAAATTTTCTCTAAAATGTTTCTACATGGCTGTGGTCTCTCACGAAGGAAATATCGCATTGGAGAAAGTTTTCTTACACGTTTAGATCTTTAACAGAGTTAATTCTGTAGTTTTTTTTTTTTTTTTAAAGTACGGTACATAATCTTTTACAGAGTTCTATTCGGTCTCTTTGACAAAAGAAAATGTCTTAAAAGTTTTCGGGACTATCAGCAATCGCTCTAGAAAACCTGGAAACTATAGATGCTGCTCTAATAACAGTTGTTTTCGACTAATTTTTCGTCTCCTCGTTTCCAGCTCCACTACTACCCCTAGGGATCTCATATATATATATTTCCTAGTGTGTTATTTTTTCCAATTAATATGTCTTATGTATAAGAAAGTTGGTTGAAAATGCACCTGGGAATACATGTCACCCTTTCCATCGTCACCAGTTCTCCTAGAGTTGCTTGGAGTGTCAGCTTTTTTTTCCACATAGTAAGCTTTACTGTGCTAAGTTGGACTGAGATTAGTTCGTAGGCTTCCACGGCCTGCGTCAGTTTAAATAAAACCATTTTGTGTTGTAGGCCGCATCATTATCGAACAACTAAAACTTTGCAGCGGTTCTCTTCAGGGCGATTAACTGCTGCATTCTGGTGATGGCCTTCCCCTATACACAGTCTTGTTTCGGTTCTCAGGTGGCTACCTACGACGCATTCTGGGATTCCATTGGACAATGCGAAGTAAAAATTGCTATGGAAGCCTGGCTGTGCGGTAAGCTATTGCCTGTGATACTCTGGCAACTGAGTGGCAGCCAGTAGCGAATCGGCAGCTTGTAGTTAGGGGTAGCCTTTTCCTCCAGCGAGACGTTGCTTGTTAATGTTGTTGAAGCCAGTTTATGTGGAGCTGCTGGCTGGCGAACACCCTCGGCCCGATTGACTGGGGTCGCTGATAATCAGATCATGGTAATTTGTTGTCGTCCTTCCTGTTCATGCTGTTACGACGTTTAATTACTTCGATAACCTTTCTTAGTTTTCCGCTGTTGCAAACGTGGCGGCCGAGCAAGCACGGGAATAGGTCGGCGAACTTCCTGGTGGTGTTATTCCGCCCTGTTACACGTAGCATTAATGCTCCGACACGCGAGAGCTAATTCACCAACGTAGACTTTGTCGCATTCACATCGAAGTTCATAGATGCCTGTAATGGGGGAACATCTACGGGATCCTGCGTGGGCCTCAACAAATGTCGGATCTTGCGGTCGCTCAAAAGTATTGGTGTAACTCCTCTGCGGCGTAGCACCATGCCCACACGGACACTGACGCATCTCACTTACGGTAAGCTAGCAACAAGAGCAACAACTTAAAAAGCACAATTCACACTAGAAATAAAAAAATAACGGAGCTATTCTTTTTCTGGGTGTATAGGTGTACAGAACTTGTAGTGGAAATGGAAATGAGCTTTTGGCGTCATTGACCGGGAGGCCCTTTACGGGGCAGGTCCAGCCGCCTTGGTGCAGGTCTTACTACATTCGACGCTACATTGGGCGACCTGCGCGCAAGATGGGGATGAAATGATGATAAACACAACATCCAGTCCCTGAGCGGAGAAAATCCCCGAACCAGCCGGGAATCGAACCGGGGCCCGTAAGACGGCAATCCATCACGCTGACCACTTTTTTTTTTCTTTCATTTTGTTCGTTGTTGATCGTTGTGCTTGGTCATTGCGAACGTAACATGACATCCACTCAGTTTTTTTTATTACAGAGGACAACCAGCTCTCTGACCGAACACGCTGAGCTACCGTGTCGGCTATCACTCAGCCATCGGGGTGGACAGAACTTGTAGTGGCAAACAAGAACATAAAGTGTATAGGAAACGGACGCACGCCAACAGATACCCATATGCGGAGTCGAACCAACGTCTAGCTCAAAAGAATGCTGTGCTACGTAAACTGACAGCCTGAGCTCGCCGGATTAACAACACTGACACCCTGCAACGAGCTCCGGACAATGTTCTACGCGAACAGATGTAGCAATAGAGGCTTACCAGCTATAAGGTACATCTACATCTACGTGATTACTCTGCTATTCACAATAAAGTGCCTGGCAGAGGGTTCAATGAACCACCTTCAAGCTGCCTCTCTACCGTTCCACTCACGAACGGCGCACGGGAAAAACGAACACTTAAATTTTTCTGTGCAAGCCCTGATTTCTCTTATTTTATCGTGATTATCATTTCTCCCTATGTAGGTGGGTGCCAGTAGGCTGTTCTTTCAATCGGAGGAGAAAACTGGTGATTGAAATTTTATGAGAAGATCCCGACGCAACGAAAAACGCTTTAGTTTTAATGATTACCACTCCAATTCAAGTATCATTTATGTGGCACTGTCTCCCCTATTTCGCGATAATAGAAAACGAGCTGCCCTTCTTTATACTTTTCCGATGTCATCCGCCAGTCCCATCTGATGCGGATCCCACACCGCACAGCAATACTCCATAACAGGACGGACAAGCGTGGTGTAAGCAGTCTCTTTAGTAGACCTGTTGCACCTTCTAAGTGTTGTTCCAGTGAATCGCAGTCTTTAGTGGGCTCTACCCACAACATTATCTATGTTATCGTTCCAATTTAGGTTATTAGTAATCATAATTCCTAAGTATTTAGTTGAATTTACAGCCTTCAGATTTGTGTGACTTATCGCGTGATCTAAATTTAGCGGATTTCTTTTAGAATTCATGTGAATAACTTCAAAGTTTTCTTTATTCGGGGTCAATTGTCACTTTTCGCATCATAGAGATATCTCATCTAAATCATTTTGCAATTCGTTTTGGTCCTCTTATGACTTTACAAGACGGTAAATGACAGCATCATTTGCAAACAATCTAAGACGGAATGTCGTTAATATAGATCAGGAATAATAGAGGGCCTGTAACACTTCCTTGGGGAACGCCGGATATTACTTCTGTTTTACTCGATGACTTTCCATCTATTTCTACGAACTGTGACCTTTCTGACAGGAAATCACGAATCCAGTCGCACAAATGAAGCGATATTCCATAGGCACGCAGCTTGGTTAGAAGACGCTTGTGAGCAGCGGTTTCGAAACCCTTCTGGAAATCGAAAAATATGGAATCAACTTCACATCCCCTTGTCGATAGCACTCGTTACTTCATGAGTTTAAGAGCTAGTTGTGTTTCGCAAGAACGATATTTTCTGAATCCGTGCTAACTCATCATCATCATCATCATCATCATCATCATCAGTGTTCTGCCAAAAGGCAGGTTTTCACATGGTAGTTCTCCAGCCTGTCCGGTCTTCTGCCATCCTATTCAGGTCTGCAGAATTTCCTCTTCCCTTTATGTCGTCTATCATCTTGTATCTCCTCTGAGTCTTCTCCCACAAACCAATCCCTCCAAAGCATCTGCTAGCAAACACTCCCTTCTCAATGAATGTCCCAACCAGTTCTTTTTCCTTTCCCTTACAACCTTCAGCAGACATCTTCTCTCACCAACCCTTTCTACTACTCTTTCATGACTCACTCTTTCCATCCAGCTTGTTCTCTCCATTCTCCTCCACATCCACATCTCAAATGCTTCTAACCTTTTTTCATCCTCTCGTCTCAGCGTCCATGTTTCTGCCCAATATAGTGCCACACTCCAGACAAAATATTTGCCAAGCTTTTTCCTTAGTCCTTTATCTAATTTGCCACATAAGAGTCTCCCCTTTCTGTTGAATGCCTCCTTCGCTATGGAAATTCGAGTTTTCACCTCCTGATTACATCTCATGTCTTCAGTTATTGTGCTTCCAAGATATTTAAATTCACTTACTTAGCTAATGGTAGATTGTCCTATTTTAATATTGGACAGTCTGCGTCTTGTACTGATGACGATACTCTTTGTTTTTGCTGTGTTTATTTGCATCCTATATTCCACACAAGCTTCATTCAGATCTTTCAGCATGTTATTCACTGTACGCTCACTTTCTGCCATTAATACCATGTCATCAGCAGATCTTATACATTCTATTCCCTTTCCACCAAAACATATTCCTCTTTTCCCATCTGAGCTTTTCGCAATAATCTCTTTAAGGTATATGTTAAACAACAGTGGAGAAAGGCAACAACCTTGTCTAACACCTCGTCCAATGCTGCTTCCTCCTGTCATTTCATTCTTACTTTCTGGTGTAAATATAGATTCTGTATCAGTCGTCTCTCTTTCCAATCTACTCCTTTCCTCTTCAAAATATCCATCAGCTTGTTCCATTGAACTCTGTCAAAAGCCTTTTCTAAATCTATGAAAACAGCAAAGATTTCTCTACCCCTTTTCATATATCTTTCCCCTTTAGTTCTTAACAGGCCAATAGAATCTCTTGTTCCTTTTCCTCTTCTAAATCCAAACTGATCTTCTGCAAACCTTCTATCCAGACTGCCATATAACCTTCTATTCAACACTCTCAGCAAGACTTTAGCTGCATGAGAAATTAGACTGATGGTCCGGTGGTCTTCGCATTTTTTAGTGTTTATCTTTTTCTCTATTGGTATCATAACTGTTGCAACGAAGTCCTCAGGCCAATCCCCTTTGTCATATATCTCGTTACAGAGGTAGACTATTTCTTTTCTTGCGTTGTTTCCCAGATTCTTCAACAGTTCTGCTGGCAAATCATCAATTCCACATGCCTTCCTATTATTCACCTCCTTCAGCGCCTCTTCTACTTCTGCTAACTACGTGTCAATAAATCGTTTTCTTCGAGGTAATTCATAATGTTCGAATACAGGATATGTTCTAAAACCCTACTGCAAATCGACGTTAGTGATAGGGGCCTGTAATTCAGCGGATTACTACTACTTCCCTTTTTGGGTATTGGTGTGACATGAGCAATTTTCCAGTCTTTAGGTACGGATCTTCCTGTAAGCGAGCGGTTGTATATAATTGCTAAACAAACGGACTAAGGACAAAGGAACAGAAGAAACAGTTTCTGTTGTTCGCTTACCTCATGTGAGAGGCGTCAGCGACCGTGAAGACAAGGAGCTGCGCCGTAGAGGAATTAAACCGGTATTGCAAGATGGCCGTTAGATCTGGGATCTGTTGAGGCCCACAAAGGATCTACTTGACGTTCTCCTCGCTGCAGGCGTCTACAAACTTCGATGCGAATGGGGCGAAGTCTACGCTTATCAAACAGGGAGACCGGTTAGCACTCACTTGTTGGAGCATGAACGTTAAGTGCGACTGGGGCAGAATAACACCACCAGTAATATGGCCGATCCATTAATTTCCAAGGAGCTCATCTTCTTACTCGGCTGCCGTGGATGCAGCAGTGGAAAATAAGAGAGGCCATAGAAGTAATTGAATGCCCTAACAGCTTGAACATGCCTGGCTGCCAGCGATCCCAGTCAAACGAGCCGCGTTTTTCGCCAGCCAGCAGCTCCACATGACCCGGGTTCAATAGCATATGCAAGCTGCAATAAGACACTGCCGCGCGGCAGCGAAATGTCTCTGGAGGAAAACATTGTCCTTGGGTGCAGGCTTCGTGTTCGCTATTTCCTACCAATCGTGTGACAGAGTATGACGGTTCACATGCAACAGCCCTGTCATAGTAAGTTTTACTTCAGATTCTTCAGTAGCGTCCCAGAGTGTGACGTCGGTAGCCACCAGACAACCGAAATAGACAATATATAAGGGGAAGGTGTTAACCGCAATGAGGGGGCGCTGCAAAGTCGGTCAAAACATCGGCATTTTACTAGTTTTAGTGTTCCATAATGACATGACTTAATACCCAATATGATTCTAACGATTTTACTCAAATTTGGTTGAGATTGTTTGAGGTGTTACAAATATAGGTGTTCATGTCACTTTTTCCAATCGCCACCTCAACTTCTTGGGGTGCTAGGAGTACCTCAGACCTACAATATTTTTTGCAGTTCGTTTGTCATGTTTGTTCTGAGACTGATTTTAATTTTTCCAGGGATTCCATAACTTTTTTTCTACCTTCACCACTTTCACGTCTCATACTTGTTCCTAAGAGTGTTAGGAGTGTACTTCTCTCCCAACAATACTTTGCAAATAGTACGTCATGTATGTACCAAATTTGGTTGAAATTGCTCTGTATCATCAAGAGCTGTATTTACATGAACTAACAGTAATGTCAGGAGAACAATATCAGCGGACTGGAGAAGAATTAACACTGTAGCCAAAGTTAAATTGCTACCATGATCTGAGACAGAATAGGGAAGCGTAGGAAAAGAAGAGGAATAAAGAGAAATGGAACCGAAGAAAAACAAAAAAATGGTTCAAATGGCTCTGAGCACTATGGGACTTAACATCTATGGTCATCAGTCCCCTAGAACTTAGAACCACTTAAACCCAACTAACCTAAGGACAGCACACAACACCCAGTCATCACGAGGCAGAGAAAATCCCTGACCCCGCCGGGAATCGAACCCGGGAACCCGGGCGTGGGAAGCGAGAACGCTACCGCACGACCACGAGATGCGGACGAAGAAAAACAAGAAAGGAAGTGTGTGACAAACGGTGGTGACAGAGCAAAGATATTCTTACGCTGTTAAACAGGAAGAATTCCAGCTACAGGTACTGAGACTGAAGCATAACTGATTATAACAGGAAATTTTTTACTCACTTCTTGAATGCAGCTTGATATTGGATAACGCGTAGAGTAGTCGGTAGCTTTCTCCATAGATTTCTCATATGGAGATTGTTTATCTTGTGAGGCCTTTCAGCCAGGTAGCCAGTTTATAGAAAGTGGTCGAATGGTGCAAGAAAAGTGTTTTACATAAGGTGTATGATATAAATGATTGTTCAGTTTCCTAACACTAGTGTTCTGGTTGATTGCAGAATTACTGTTTTGATCAGAAAGGCAACAAAATGTCGTTGACCATTAGAGCGAAAATAAGCGGAATTCCTTTTGGTACTTGCTCTGTCGAATCGACTCTTATAACTGTTCCAAAATGAAAATTTTATCATAAAACGGCGTATCAGATGTCAAGAAATTGCCTAATGGAGGAATGGGGGTCATTAGCTGTTACTTCTCTCGTGAGCCATGGCGAGTACGATTCAATGAATTGAAAATTTTTCTTCGATTGCGTTGTGCCTACATTCTAAATTCCACTGAGGCCCTTCTGCACAGCTTATTAAACTAATAATACGTCTGAGAGGAGGGATGTGATGGGGAATAGTCTTGCTGGAATTTATGGTTTATTCCGAAAGTAAACATTCACAATTACGTGTACTTAGGGAAATTTGTAGTAAGGTCTTATGGGACCAAACTACTTACCCCGCGCAGGTGAAGTATAAGAGAAATGTGCGTTGACTGAAGTTGTCATCTGACAGCATGTAGTTAGAGCAGTGCATGTGAAAGTCATAGAGTCAATTTCAGTGACAATCACACATTTAAAGTAGTAGGAAAGTTTTCACACTGGTGGTGTAACGTTTGTGGATGGTGCTGCGAGTGAAATATTTGTTTAAGACAGGATTGTTGTCTTTCATTGATTTCCATACTTGTCACAGTCCGAAACTAAGAGCAGATTAGATAAAGGTCGCGGAGTGCCTGCTACAGATTACGAGACGCACCGCTGTTGCGAACATTGTCACGCAGATGGACCAAATTTTGTGCTCCATTTATACGTCTAATATTCATGTAGATTACCGCTGAGTGCTGATACTGTTGCAGCAAACATAGTGTCGACTACGAGAGGTTACGGTCTTATGAAACAGCAACATTTGTTCCAAAGTCAAAGAAGTGGCTATTGGCACGTAACAGCCGCTTGAGTCTTTTGCTAATGTTTTTCTTTCCAGGTTTCTCCCTGTCTAATGACAACTCTATGATCGAGATAAAACTTACGACAACGCATTCCATAGACAATGAGATCGTTAGGGAAGGAACAGTAGCTGGGATGAACAGTACATAGTACGAAATCGGCGATGGCTTTATTGGAAAAATCATCTCGGCATTCTTCCCAAATAATCTAACGACAAGAAACTAGAGCAGGATGGGCGGATGGGTCACTGGACTTCAATCCTCCCACACACGATTCCAGTGTCTTATCTTTGTGCCATCTTCGGGTGAAGATGGCTGTCATTACATTCCTCATCTGCTCTTCTTGGGCCAATCTGTGATCAATTGTCAAAGATCTCCGGCCGCGCTCCGCTACCGCATCGCCTATCTAAGAGGTAATTGTGTCGCGATTCTGCGAAATACAGAATTCACGGCCCAACTGAGAGTCTCTGGAACCAGTCTGCCAGGAGTGTTCTATGTGACACCGGACGAGTAGTGTCTGCACCGCGAGTCTGTTATTGTTATGAGCTGAGGGAAGATCGTGTGGGAGTTGTGCTGTGGCTCTCTGGTTGTTGGATGCATAGTGTCGTTTCATGGCCGTTGTAGTGCACCATGCAGTAGAGTAACCGTGGTAGCCATAGTGGATAGTTGCCAGATACGGCCTATTGATAGAAGCGCTGCACATCGGCTACTGCCCACATTAGTCGCCTGCTGTGGATGCTTCCCGAAATATCTTTGCTGATACAGCACAAAGCAACATCATCAGTGTATCGTGAGGGTCATTACTGCGTGCAATACACTGACGGAAAAAACGGCAACACCAAAAAAATTTAATGTAGAGTAATGAAATTTCGGAAATACAATTGTCTAGGTAACATATTTAAGTGATTTACTTTGAAAGTGATTTGCTTTGTAACTGCGAGATAAGCCATTGCAAATGTGAAATGCTGGTACATTAATAACCGGTGTAACTGCCAGAATGTTGAATGCAAGCTTGTGAACGTCTATGCATTGTGTTGTAGAGGTGCCTTGATGTCAATTTGTGGGCTGGAGTTGCATGCCTGTCGCACTTGGGCGGGCAATACAGGGACGGATAATACCGTTTGTGAATGACGCTGGAGTTGTAACCTGATGATGTCCCGTAGGTGCTCTAATGGAAACAGATCTGGTGATCAAGCAGGCCAAGGCACCACTTCGGTATACAGCTTGTTAGGTTACAACAGCGTTATTCTGTTGAAAAACACTCATGGAATGCTGTTCGTGATTGGGAGCGCAACAGGTCGAATCATCAGACTGACATACAAATTTGCAATGCGGCTGCGTGGGGTAACCATGAGAGCGCCCCTGCAGTCATATGAAATCGCACCCCAGACCATAACTCCACCTGTAAGTCAAATGTTTCAAGCATGCAGATAGGCTGGTTGCAGGCTCTCAACCAGCTTCCCTCTAATCAACACACGGCCATCACTAAAACCGAGGAAGAACCAGCTTTCGTCAGAATACACTACAGACCTTCACACTGCCCTCCAACGAGCTCTCGCTTGAAACTACTGGAGTCGCAAACAGCGATGGTCTGGAGTCGGTGGAAAGCGTACTGCAGTGCGTCCGGCTCAGAGCTGTCCTTGAAATAACCTATTTTGTAAGCGTCTATTGTGTCACTGTGGTACCAACTGCTGCTTAAATGGTTGCTGCAGATGCAGCACTGTGCGCCAGTGCCATTCGCCGAACTCTATGAACTTCTCTCTCGGTAATGCCATGTGGCCGTCCGGAGTTGGGATTCCTGCGATTGTAAATTATTGTGACCACCGCTGCCAGCATTTAAACACAGTGGCTACTTTCCTGAGAAGTCTTTCTGCAGTACCGCAGAAGCAACATCTAACTTCTCGTAGCCCTGTTACACAGACTCGCTCAAACTCAGTGATCTTTGTCACCTTATAGGCATTCTTGGCTGACCTCAACTCACCACGTCCAATCTCAAAGATAACCAACGCTCACGACCATTATAGCGTCTTTTTAAAACAAACCGGATCTGCATCCTCATAGAAGCGTTACTAGCGCATCTCTTATGCAACCGGCGGAAAAATTTACGTAGACATCATCTTCAGATGTAGAAGCACATCTGCCAACTTTCGTTTATGTCGCACAGTTCCTTCTTGGCGCTGCGTCTTTTTTTTTGTCAGTGTAGTTTTTCACTAAAAGAACGTTCGGGTGTGTGTCTGGGCTTTAACGTTCCTGAGTTTGAATGGCCTTAGGGCTTTTGTTGGTTCAAGAATTTTTTTTTAAGAATACAAATTAAACTGTTTAAAATACATTACGTGTTTGTTGAGACAATATCTTTTAAACGTTTTTATTGCGTTGACCCACTGATTTTGATGTCGTTAAACTTTCTATGGTTAATTTTGTATTTAAATGGTTATAATGCTTGAAGCAAGTTACGAAAGATAACAGCTTGTTTGTAACGCCTTTTAGCTCTCTGTCAGCTGATTATACTGATCCGAAAGTGAGTTTGCATAAGTTGCAAGCGTAAAAATTCTACCGTCAGATAAAGCATATTTTATGTTAAAAAATGTTGTGTGGCACTCCGGGGCCTAACCTTTTTAGCGAATATTAATGTTTATTACTCGTTCTTAAACTTACTTAATTTAATGTGATTTCCTACGCAAGATTGGCTACATGAGTGTCAATCAGGTTTCCTTGTTATTATGTTGAGTAGTTATGTGCCGATAAGTCCGCCCCCGGTAGCTGAGTGGTCAGCGTGACAGAATGTCAATCCTAAGGCCCGGGTTCGATTCCCAGCTGGGTCGGAGGTTTTCTCCGCTCAGGGACTGGGTGTTGTGTTGTCCTAATCATCATCATTTCATCCCCATCGACGCGCAAGTCGCCGAAGTGGCATCAAATCGAAAGACTTGCACCAGACGAACGGTCTACCCGACGAGAGGCCCTAG
Source organism: Schistocerca cancellata (assembly GCF_023864275.1). Lineage (NCBI taxonomy): Eukaryota > Metazoa > Arthropoda > Insecta > Orthoptera > Acrididae > Schistocerca > Schistocerca cancellata. The sequence goes on from NC_064631.1 coordinate 441,281,838, forward strand.
CCACACGACATTATTATTAGTATTTGCCAATATACGTTTTGTAATTTTTTAATATAAATGTGCCATAGATTGTACCTGTACCCGATATGTGTTAATGTATTCTTTGAAGTCAGCGGTCAGCAAGACCGAAGCGGCTGTTTGTTTGGAGACTTAACGTTCACTGCGCGCCAACGTAACTCTCATTTGGAAATGTCGTGGACTATTCAGACTGCTATTTGTTGGTAATTTACCGTTAAATAAACTGTATAATTTTTGTGTGCTTCTCTGGGATTGTGTCCATGGTCCTTCGCCGACAGAACTGAGCGTGCTTTAAGTTTTTTGATCAGGAGTGCGACTAGGACCGCTCACATGTCTTCGTAAAACAATTTCAACTGTTATCCTTGGAAATGAACAGTGGGGAACTCTGATAAAGATACCCGCCATTGTAGCTCCTGTGCTGATAACTATAATAAATTTGTAAGAGACAGCTTTTTCCGTTTCATTCATATACATTGCACCAATATCCTCTTTACACAGAGTGCCATTAACGTTAGATGGTTGGGTGCAGTATGTTGTTCACATTATTTATGAATGATTTCGTTTACTCATTTATCTAATAATTCAAAAGAGTTTTATTTCTTCGGAACTTTTTATGCCATTTGCTTTTGAGTTACTGAACAGTCGTGAGCTGATTGCACTTTCCGTTACGGAAATAACGTTGGATGAAAGAGCAATGACTAGTTGCAGCAAACTTTGAATCCTGCAACTTCTGGGGGATTACCAAGTTTGTCGACGAATATTAAGTTTCACTATCTCATCATTAGTGAAAAGTCCTAAGTACTTTATTATACAGGGTGAACATTAATAAGAGCGACAAACTGCAGGGTTGGGTTCCTGGCTCGCAATGGAAGAAAAAAACTTCTATGAACATGTGTTCGGAAATGGATCGTTGCCACGGTTGATGGCGTTGACGAATGAAAATTCCCTTGACCCCTTGACCATGTGCCTTGTGTTCCTTGTGTGTTGCATACTGCGCGATTGACGCAGCGTATTGTAAGCTGCAGAATAGTGCGGTATTCACGTCGGGAACGGTGTCTGTGTACGGCCAAGCAGATGGAAACGGTCGAGAGGCAGCACGACTATACCAAAACAAGTACTCTCATAGACACCAACAAAATCACACAACATTTCAAACCTTTTTTTGTCTTTTGTGGGATCATGGGTCCTTTCGGACAGACGAATGTGCAGGGAGGCGACGGACTGCGCGTACACCAGATTTGGAGGGCCAGGTTCTATAGGATACTGAGACGAACCCTAGTTCAGGCTCCTGGCAAGTGGCCCGCCTACGCGAAATAAACCAAAGTACGATTATGTGTATCCTGTAAGACAACTGCTACTATCCCTGTCACCTACAACGAGTGCAAGGATTATCAGCAGCGGATTTCTCTTTAGGAATAGATTTTGTTGAAGGTCTCTTCACCAAACCATCACAGTTATGGGATTTCTGTCATCAGTCCTCGTTACCGACTTGCGAACGCGTGCATTGCCACTTTGAACATTATGGGTCGTGGATACGATGCACCTCTCTACTGTGTTCTGTGATGATTTATTGTCGTTGTACGCACGGCGTCTATTTCCGGACACATGTCCATAGCACCTTCTTTCTTCCATTTCCAGCGTTTGTCGGTCTATTAATGTTGATCCTGTACACTGACGGCTCACAACATTATGACTACTGGTCACTGTATGACTGATTGCCGCCTGGTGACGCTGCGGTCATGTGTCTCACCGAGGGAAGTGGAGGACAGAGATGAATGTGAAATCATCCTACCGCGGCCATATGGGCCACCAATGGTGAAATCCACTGACATAACCGACTTTGACGAAGACCAGATGTTTGTGGGTTAATGCCTGGGATTAAGCATCTCATCGTCAGAAACGGCCAACTGGTCGGCTGCTTGTGTTCTACTGTTTTGAACATCCGTGGAAAGTGATTTAAGAACCGTGAAATCACGATAGGTGACAAAGAATGTCGCAGAACATGCTTTGTAAAGCATGATAGGCAGCGGTCTGTGGCATATTTGACATCAGAGTTCAATGTTCGTGCAGGAACAAATGTCTCGGAGTTCACCGTTCAGCGTACATTGTTGAAAAAGCAGCTCCACAGCGGACGACCCCTACGTGTACCCATGCTGACCCGACGACATAGTGATTTTCGATTGCAGTGGGCACGGCATCATCGATATTGGACGGTGGATCAATGAAAACGTGTAACCTGGTCGGATGAATCACGTTTCTTGTTACACCAGGCCAATGGTCTTGTCTGAGTAAGCTTTCATCCAGGCGAACGGCTGCTTGAACATATACCGCGCCACTGACTATGAGGGACAATCACCGAAGCACTATGATGTGGATGGACTAATGTGCGAAGCACCTATATCCCTTCATGTCTTCCGCTACGGCGGCAGCATCTTCCAGCAGGATAACTGCCCTTGTCACAGGGTCAGGATCATGCTACAGTGGTTTGAGAATCATGGGAGTGAGCTCACGTTGACGTCGTGGTCACCAAATTAACCTGATCTGACCTCAGCGGAACATATCTGGTACGCTATCTGGCGCCAGTCACGCGACCACAATGGGATTTGCATGACCTGTGCATAGACAACTGATGCCACATACTTCCGGAAACCTACCAAGTACATGTCGATCCATACCACGCAGAACTGCAATTCTATGCTGTTCCAAAGCTGTACCAACACACTGTTAAGCAGGTAGTGAGAATGTTTCGACTCATTGGTGTATGAATGGCGTCTAAAAGTACATGCATCTTCTGCTTTCATAAACTGGGTGTCAGTTAGATAATGGTGCATTTATACCACTTATTTAGAGGCATCCAAATGACTATTTTACTGAATGCTAACTAAAGTAAAAGCAACAATTATCGCTCCCAGTTGCACTAGCTGAATGATGTTTGAATAAATATAGGGTGCTGGGGGTATACGTGCAGATACTTTTGTTGGTGATTGAAGACAGTGGAATGAACAACATTACATCAGTATTTACTTCATTGGCAGATTAATCATTATAGCTATTGGGAGTAATATGCTTTTAGGTTGATTAATACCTCCAAGTTCATCTGGCAAGAGAAAGCCGTTAATGCTTATTTTTCCTTGGAGAGCAGATCAGATGTTGAAGTGTGGATGCGTGGACGCAAAACTGTTTGTCTATACTGGCAAGCATAGGCCACTTAGTGGTGCAGTTACAACCGTGCAGAATGCATTATATAGTAAATTATGTGACTTGTTTGCAGGAGGACTGTTATACACAGAGAGAAAACAAACACAATGAAATGGGTACACATTTTGGTGCCAATGATCATCCTATCTACTGTGTGTATATGTGAGGCAACGTCATGTGGAGTAGCAACATGATTTGTGTATACTCAAATGGGTAAATTCCAATTTCACCAAATAAACAGCGAACATTAAGACATCACAAGGAAGTCATTACTGTACTGCAATCAGTTCTTGTTGTTCAAATAGCATTCCCTAATACTGAATGTAACTAAATATGCTTCTTCTAATTTATGAATGATTTATGAGATCTGACTTAGATGTATTCAATTGGCGCACCACTTACTGGTTTTATAACATTTAAATATTTTTACCAAGGAAATTGATGGTGCATGTGATTCGCCAGCTGTGTAAATTGAGGGGAATAAAAACTGCAGTAGATAGCAGTTTTTTCTATTTTACTATTTTGCGACATACGTAGGGACTTAAGGAAGTAAGTTACACATGTCGTCTCACGCTAAGATCACTGCGCACCAGGGGTGGCGCATTGTCAGAAGAGAGTACAAGTTCTAGGATTCTTGCAGACACAGTTCTGCTATGGTGCGGATAACAGGTGCATCATAGGCTGCGAGTGAAATACCGTGATAACTGGAAACGTACTCCAAAGTTGAAGTACTTGGGTCAGTGATGGTCTTGTGGTGAAACGGTCTCAACTGCACACAGACTAGCCGCCTAATTCTGACGATACGTGGACCAAATGCAGTGTCGCGTCAGCCGTAGTGAAATCGTGCTAAGAACTTAAGCACGGCCGCACAGGTGTAGGTAATACTGATCGGGAAGGAACGTCATCGACATCGACCATAGACGAAAATATCCATGCAGTCGAGTAACTGATTCCCAGCAGTTGCAGATTTCCCAGCGACGAAAATGTACACATAGCGGCTTTCGAATGGTTCCTTGACCAAGGAATGGATTTCAAGGAACTGTACAGTTCGAGATAACCTTTTGACCGTTGCTTACAGAGACTTGGTGACTATGTTGAAACATGGTGTCAAGTATCTGTGTCACATTGAGGTGTAGTACAGCATTCATTAAGAGTTACTTGGTCTGCCATAATAATCTATAATTTACTTTTTGAAACTCCCTCGTACAACGTTTGTGATTGCATCCTTAGAGGCAAATTGCTTCCACATGTTTTTGATAGGTCTTTGGATAAGTAGGGAGATAAATGGAGAACAACTCCTGCTTTTACGGATAATACTTTTGGAATTTGAACTTGTTTACTACCGTCGATGATTAGGCTGCCTTTATGATAAGGTCCTCAGGGAACTGCTAATTTCCGATGAAAAGAGATTATCGTCTTTTCGGGGAACTGAGAGCTCAGAGTTAAAAGAAATCTCGTTTGTCTGTAAGAATTTCTAAATAAATCTCTTAATTTCATCTGTAACCAGATCCACAAGTTGGAAGAAAACATGTCGGCGTTTTGAGAAGCTGTCACCAATATTCTGCCACTTTACCATTTCTAATAGTTTGTGTTTTATTTTCACATACAGATTTAACAAACTAATTAAAATTCAGGATTTAAAAAACGATGCATTCTCTTAATAAATGACAACTATTTCACATAATTTCTGAAGTAAGTTAATAAGACAATATTCTCTTAAATAACATTTCACAGCTTAACACTACAATATGTTTAATATTCGGTCACATCACAGTTATTATTGAATACAGGAATAACTTCCAGTTCAATACTTCGTGGGATGTTCCTTCAGCTTTATAATCGCTTCGAAACGCTGTTGCATGTTATCAATGATTTCTGTAGTGTGCTGAGGCCCAGTTGCTTGCTTTTCTTCTTTCAATTTGTTTATCAGATCTTCTTTTAAGCTGATTGCAGGTCTCCTGAATCTTATATCGGGATCGTCACGTAAATACTGTATGGGTTTAAGGTCTAGCAACTGAAGCAGTACCTGAAACGAAATGAAATGTCGTTTGCTTCCCGGCGGGTAGGCCTGATCGCCTGGTGCAAATCTTTTGAGGTGACGCCACTTCAGCGACTTGCGTGTCGATGAGGATAAAATGAGGATGATGAAGACGACACAAACGCGCAGTCCCTGAGCGGAGAAAATCTCCAACCCAGCCGGCAATCGAACCCGGGCCTACCGTCGTGACAAGCCGGCGTGCTGTCCACTCAGCTACGGTGGCGGACAAGTATTACTCTAAAAACCCTGATATAAAGAACCTATTGTTATATAAGGTATGCTGTCAGACTTGGGTCATTATTTGGAAAATACGAATGTAAATCTAATACCCAGCTTTCTGTTGTCATGTGAAAATTTTGTTTCGGAATGTTGAGATGCCCCCCCTCCTTTAACACGCTGTCTGTGATAGTAATCTCTCCCATATAAGATGAGAAATGCAATACTATACCGAAACATTACCCCCGCTGTATTTTACGAGTACAATAGGTTAAAAATATTTATTCTGTAGACCGTCAGTTGGCTTTCACCACATCATAGTTCTTTCGTCTGCTGAAAAGACGTTAAATTTGCTCTCATCGTCAAATGTAACATCACTCCACCAAAAAAAATGGTTCAAATGGCTCTGAGCACTATGGGACTTAACATGTGAGGTCATCAGTCCCATAGACTTAGAACTACTTAAACCTAACTAACCTAAGGACATCACACACACCCATGCCCGAGGCAGGATTTGAACCTGCGACCGTAGCGGTCGCGCGGTTCCAGACTGTAGCGTCTAGAACCGCTCGGCCACCTCGGCCGGCCCACTCCACCACTCTGACCCTTTGTTAACGTGGCCCCTTGTGAACTGCCGGAGCCGTCTGCTTCGGTTCACTTCGTTCACATTTGGCTTTTTCTTTCGCACTCTTTCGTTGTACTCGTACACATCTTCTCTGATAACCCTCCGGCTCGCTTACACGTTCTTGCGACATTTCATGGTGAAAGATAGTAAGTTCTAAACGTCATGTTACGTTCCCTAAGTCTCATTGAGACTTTGTAGACTACTCAACAGGACAGAGTAACAACAAGTGATCGGACTGGGAGAAACAAGCACTACGATACCGCATTAATACAATGGAACTCGAGCCATGCTCTTACGTGACTCAGTGTTAAAGATTCGTTCCTTTAAGAACTTTCCAAATTATTTTCACAAACACGTTTATTATCATATTACAATGATTCATTGATGCTTTGCTATTTGACAGCTGTCTCTTTATTGCAGCGGAGCATTTTCGGTCAAATGTTAGAATGGAGCGACAAAAAAGAAATTACACAACGGATTTTTGACCGAATTTTCATTGCAAAACGATGAGTGAAAAGGAAGTAATGGTGTGTCAAATTGATCAGGTGAGGTCTCACTATGCAAAGAAAGGTTTAATTCCATGAAAGTAATCAAAGTAATTAAAAAAGCTTAATTAGTTATTTAACGGAAAATTTTGTTCGAATTTTCATAGCCACACGGAGAGAACTTATCAAGAAGTAAAATGGATTAGAGAAACATTTGATGCACCTTTGAATGATACGTAATGTAACAGGCAAATATCCTCCTAGGACTCTCTAAGATTCTATGTTAAACACGGAACTTTAAATATTCAGTCGGAACCTCATTTTCTGTACATGATGTAGAGTATCGTTCAAATGTTTCTCTTATCTATTTTATTTCTTACTTTTCGGCTAATCGCTTCACAAAGCATTTGAACCTATCTTTTGAAATTCTTTCTTATTGTGTGCATATTATGGCGGTTCTCGTATTTAAGGGTCTCAAAGGTTGGGTTTAACAGATGGGAATCCAACTTCCATTTTCCGAGCATCAGTGCGATCTGTAATATCAATCTTTTAAATGATCATTTCAATATTAATATTAACTTCAACAAATCTGGACTGGCGCGACAAAAGATTAACACCAACCCCAATGAACTCAAACAAGTGACTGATGCTTTACAATTTACATATGCTTTGTTTTACATAGCAACAGAAGCTGTACACTTCGTGCCGCCCGGTTTTTCGTTAAGTTGCCGTTATTGCCCACACCTCCTCCGTCCGGATACATATGGAATGTTGAGTTACTGCGTGGTTGATCTTAACATGAGACAGGTTTCTAAAACAGTTAATGAAATGATTATCCTCCTTGCGGCGTTAATTTCATCACGCAGAAAACATCTTTACTGCCTCGTCCTAGCGTTACTGCGTTACAGGGGGAAGTAAAAAAGCGCATGTACAGCGTTTATAGTTGGATGGTTACAACATGATACATAATCACTCAAGTGACGTCGAGAATTATTAAAAACATTACCTGGCTCAATATCAAGGACACCTTCGGTATTTTTATCTTACAAGCACTTGTAAGCTAAAAGGATCAGTCACATGAAAATGTGAAAATGAGACAGATGGAAAAGAGTAAGTAAACTGTTTGTTGTTTCAAAACTAATTGCCGTAACTGTTAATACAGTTGTTCCACTGGAAGATAACATGGGCAGTGCCCACATGGAAAAATGTTTGCTGTTTTCAGAATGAGATTTTCACTGTGCAGCGGAGTGTGCGCTGATATGAAACTTCCTGGCAGATTAAAACTGTATGCCGGACCGAGACTCGAACTCGGGACCTTTGCTGTCGCTTACGGAACCATGATTGTACCCTAGCGTGCACTTCATCCGAAGCAAATTCCGACCAAGAATGTCTGTCTTCGGTGCTCTAAAATATGGAAATCGCATGGGGAGAAGTCTGGACTTTATGGTGGATGTGGAAGGGCTTCCCAGCGAAACTTCTGCATTGTAGTGGAAACAAATCTTGGCAATATGCGGCCCCACCCGTTTCTCAGAATCACCGTTACACGTCCTCCATACAGTCCATCTCCCCGCGCAATTTCCATATTGTTAGAGCCCTGAAGAAAGACATTCGTGACTATCGATTTGCTTCAGACAAAGAAGTAGACGCTTAGGTACAATTAGGTTTCCGTAGTGTAATGGTTCTTTATTTACGTGACAATTACGGCACTCCAACCCTAGTTCTCGAACCAGTAATATCGTACTACTTTTCTGCGAAGTAACAGACATATTTTTGTGACAATATTCACATTTGGTTTTATTAATGTATAGTTACTCCGATGTATCGATATATTACAGTGATATAGTTCTTGTGTGTATTCATTTCTGTGAGACTGTTATAATCTTTGACTTACTTGTAACCGTTTTTGGCGCGAATGCGCTCAGAGCAGTCTTTGTTTCACTTTGCAGAAGTTAAGTTGTTATTTCGCTTTGTAAAAGAACAGTCAAGTCCTGCGTTTGTTTAAAGTGGAAATTAAGTATATGAAGATTGATACAAAACTGTTTTCTTGATGATGTGACAATTAAGAAGAATTATATGTGAATTTACAAGAAGTTTAATAAAAATGTGGATAGTGAACACCAATCCAAAAATTATTTCTACCATATCATTGCTCTAATCTGGGATTGTTTGATCATTAAGAATTTCCTGATAAACGCATTTGTTAGGTCTTCAAATATTGCTAAAATACAGATCTGGACCTTCTAGCAGTCAAAGTAGAAGCACCCTAGAATCAACAAGATGATCCATAACAACTTCGACGAAATCTACGTGGGAATCCATTCAAGATATGTGCCAGAATTAATGACTTTTTTACAGTGACTTCATTATTTCCATGCTGACGATACCATCCACAGTCAATAACTTTGTTGTTGCCCGAAAAAAGCGAACATATGCTGCGTGAGCAACATTATTAATCTGATTTCTAACCTACTTTGCAAGTGGTGATATTGTTAGAGTAGGCAACCGCAAACTATTTCTCATGAAGGCATTGACCGTGTTGTCTCAGAGTGGGATAAATGTATTAACAGTTACGGCGATTATTTTTTAAATAATAAACAGTTTACTTACTTTCGTCCATTAGGCTCATTTTCATTTGACTACCCCTTTTATAATACAACAGGTTATAACACATTATCAACCACTCAATGGTGAAACGTGCAATTATGAACGTTAATCGTGAGAGTATTTCTTTAAGACTTAGAAAAGATTCTTCAAACCATTTTTTAACTGACACGTTTATGCTTCGATACAACAGAATCCACCCGCACTAGAAACTGAGACGTAAGCGACAGTGCTGCAACTCGTGTGCAGGATAACTACCTTTTCTATACCATATTGCAGTCTCTGTGTTGTTAAGAAGAACGATACAATTTTCCTTAAGATATCCGAAGGAACAGCACTGCGGTGACTACAGCCGTTATGAAACAGATGAAATGTAATTGCAGCTGCGAATACGAACAACCATCAGCTGTATAAGGAAATGACAACAATGAAAATTGGAGCCGGAATAGGACTCGTACCCAGATTTCCCGCTTTAAGCGAGCGGTCGCCGTGAACGGTTTGGCAATCCATGCACTACTCGCGGCCAGACCCAAACTTTCAGAGGGCAATTTAATTGAAAGTCGCTGCCCGGTATCGACGGATAAATAAATTGCAGTGACGGTGTTGTCAAGAAGAGCGATGCTGTGTTCCTTCGAATCTACGTCTACATGTACACCTACATGGATACTCTGCCAATCACATGTAAATGCCTGGCAGATAGTTCATCTAACCACATTCACAATAATTATGTTTTTCCAATCTCGTACAGCGCGTCGAAAGAAACTTACACCTTTATCTTTCCGTGCGAGCTGCGATTACCCTTATTTTATTATAGTGATCGTTTCTCCCTGTGAAGGTCGGCATCAACAAAATATTTTCGCTTTCGCAGGAGAAACTTGGTGTTTCATATTTCGTGAGAAGATTCCGCCGCATCAAGAAACGCCTTTGTTTTAATGACGTCGACCCCAAATCTTGTATCATTTCAGTGACACTCTCTCCCCTATTCCGCGATAATGCAAAACGTGTTGCTCTTTTTATTTCGCAATGTTCTCCGTCAATCCTATCTGGTAAGGATCCCACACAGAGCAGCAATATTCTAAAAAAGGACGGACAAGCGTAGTGTAGGCAGTCTCCTTAGCAGATCTGTTACATTTTTCTAAGTGTCCTCCGAATAAAACGCAGTCTTTGTTAGCCTTCCCCACAAATTTTCTATGTCTTCCTCCAATTTTAGTTGTTCGTAATTGTAATTCCTAGATATTTAGTTGAAATTATGGGCTTTAGATTTGACTGATTTATCGTGTTCCTTTCAAAACTTATGTGGATGACCTCACTCTTTTCGTTGTTTAGGGTCAATTGCCAATTTTATCACCATACAGGTATCTTTCCTAAGTCGTTTTGTAATTTTTTTAATCTTCGGGTAACTTTACTAGTCGATAAATGACAGCGTCATCTGCAAAGAACCGAATACGGCTGCTCTGATTGTCTCCCAAATCGTTTATATAAATAAGGAGCAACAAAGGGCCTGTAACCATACCTTCGGGCACGCTAGATGGTTCAAATGGCTCTAAGCACTAAGGGACTTAACATCTGAGGTCATCAGTTCCCTAGACTTAGAACTACTTAAACCTAACTAACCTAAGGACATCACACACATCTATTCCCGAGGCAGGATTCGAACCTACGAATGTAGCTGCAGCGCGGTTCCGGACTGAAGCGCCTAGAACCCGCTCGGTCACAGCAGCTGGTGGGACGCTAGAAATCGTTTCTGTTTTATTCGATGACTTCCGTCAGTTATTACGAACTATGACCTCTCTGAAAGGAAATCACAAATCCAGTCACATAACTGAGACGATATTCAATAAGCACGCAATTTCACTACAAGCCGCTTGTGTGGTACAGTGTCAAAAGCCTTCCGGAAATCCAGCAATACTGAATCGATCTGAAATCTTTTGTCTATAGGTCTAAATACTTCGTGAGAATAAAGAGCTAATTATGTTTCACAAGTACGATGATTTCTAAACTCGTGTTGTCTGTGTGTCAATAGACCGTTTTCTTTGAGGAAATTCATAATGTTCGAACACAATAATTGTCCCAAAATCCTGCTGCATTTCGACGCTAACGATGTGGGCCTGTAGTTTAGCGGATTCCTCCTACTTCCTTTCCTGAATATTGATGTGTCTTGTGCAAGTTTCCAGTCTTTGGGTACGGATCTTTCGTCGAACGAACGGTTGTATATGATTGTTAAGTGTGGAGCACATGCATGCATGACAGCGGATAGGCGATGCGGCGACTAAGGACGTTATGAAATACATGAAGTAATGTAATCACAATTGCGAATAAGAATAACCATTAGCTGTTTAAGGGAATGACGACAGTGAGAATTTGTGCCGGACCAGGACTCGGAGACGGATTTCTCGCTTCACGCGAGCGGTCACCTCAACCACCTTGGCTATTCGTGCACGACTCACAGTCTGGACCCACATTACAGTACAAGTTGCAGTTCCTGCGCCACAACCTGTACTACTGCACACTTTCACTGTCGTCATTTACTTATACAGCCGACGGTTGTTCGTATTTGCAACTGCGAGTAATTTTGATGTATTTCATAACAACTGAAGCCAGTGCAGTGCCTGTTCCTTCGGAGATTCAGGCATGTCCGAAGGAACATTGCATCGTTCTTCTTAAAGAAACGGGCACTGTTATATCGTATTTATCCGCCGTTGTTAGGCGGTGACTTTCAATTAAAATGTAGTCAGTCCCCTGTAAGGATTTACGCGACGCAGAAACGACGACATATGGGAGTAAGTGCACGGATAGCCAAAGTAGTTAAGGTGACCACTCGCGTAAAGTGGGAAATTCGAGTTCGAGTCCCGATCCGGCACTTATTTTCTCGTCTTCCTCGTACACAGAACGCAGTTGTTCGTATTCGCAGCTGTGAATACATTTCATGCACTTTTTCTATAATGCCCTGCCTTTGCCGACGATTGTAAACGATTCCTCATAAAGTATTTGCGCGGAACTGTTACTCTGAATTAAAGCTAGTTGAGGAAACTGAATATGTACTCAGTGGCAGTATGCTCCTGTGCAGAGGAACCCGAAAAAGTGTTTTGACCTACAAAGTAACTGCGTCAGAAATACATTCATTTTTTTTTGCTTAGAAAACAATGCCACACCGAGAAATATTTTCCGTTGCATGCATTCCCATTTCATGAAACTTAAGGACAAAATACCTACACCAACAGAGATGATGCCACACATGAACAAGCGTGTTATCACAGCCATCACAAATGTTACACCCGAACGTCTTGAAAAGGTTTGGGGAGAATTCAACTGAAAAATTCAAAAGCTACGCATCTGGGATAGAAGCCAGGTGATCAAGGTGATGCACTTAGTTTATGGATCCATAATTTTCGCTTGATGCTTTCCTTCCGATTGATAGTTGTATGTTACGTTCAGAGAGGCAGTTAAAAATGAAAATATCAGATGGATTTCATTCTATCAGACGCACTATGTTTTAGATCACCTAGTGCTCTGTTGGTCTCCTTCCCCAGATATTCTCTCCTTCATTTTTAACTCTGAAATCATCTACATCTAAATACATATGCCGGAAGCTATGATACGGTGCGTGGCGGAGGGCACCTTGTACCGCTGCTAATTTCCCTTCCTGTTTCACTTGCGAATGGATCGGTGGAGAAACTACTTTTCTGTACGAGCGCTGATTGCTCTTATCTTGTCTTCACGGGCCTTATGAGAGATGCATGCTGGTGGCAGCAGGATCCTTCTGCAGTCTGTCGTAAACGCCGGTTCCCTAAACTTTCTCAGTAGTGTTTCGCGAAAAGGTCTTCCCGCCTCCATGGATTTCCATTTGAGTTTACGGAGCACTTCCGCCAAACACATCTTGATCGAACCTATCAGTAACCAATCTAGCAGGCACGGTTCTAAACTGCTTCGATGTCTTCCTTTAGTCTGAGCAAGCATTCAAGAATGCGTAGCGGAACTGTTCTGTGCGCGGCCTCAAAAAAATTGTTCAAATGACTCTGAGCACTATGGGACTTAACATCTATGGTCATCAGTCCCCTAGAACTTAGAACTACTTAAACCTAACTAACCTAAGGACAGCACACAACACCCAGCCATCACGAGGCAGAGAAAATCCCTGACCCCGCCGGGAATCGAACCCGGGCGTGAGAAGCGAGAACGCTACCGCACGACCACGAGATGCGGGCGCGCGGCCTCATTTACAGACGAACTACACTTGCCAAGAATTCTCCCAGTTAACGGAAATCGACCATATGTCTTATGTGCAACCATCCTCACGTGCTCGTTGCACTTCATGTCGATTTGCAGATTTATGCCCAGATATTTTATGTCCAGACTATTTCAAGCAGCACACCACTGATACTATTTTCCAACACTTCAGGGTTGTTGTTCTCACCTGTGTTCATTAACTTGCATTTTCCTACAGTTAGAAGAAGCTGCCATTCACAACACCAAACAGAAATTTTATCCATCATTCTGTTTCCTCCTATTTTTACTCAAGGACAAACTTCCCGTACACTACAGCGTCATCAACAAACAGTCACAAACTGCTGCTCATCCTAGCTCTGGCGGTACCAAAAATGGCTCTGAGCACTATGGGACTTAACATCTGTGGTCAGATGTTAAGAACTTAGAACTACTTAAACCTAACTAACCTACGGACATCACACACATCCATGCCCGAGGCAGGATTCGAACCTGCGACCGTAGCACTCTCGCGGTTCCAGACTGAGCGCCTACCTGGAGGTACCTTTGTCGTCCATGAACACTCGTTGTTCAGGACTACGTAATGGGGTCTATTACTTAAAAAGTCTTCTAGCCGCCCAGGTACCTGAGAACCTATTTCATTTGGTCGGACGTTTCTTAACCATCTTTACTATGACACTGCGTCAAACGTTTTCCAGAAATGTCGGAGTATGAAATCTGCTTGTTGCTCTTCATCCATAGCTAGCAGGATACCGTGTGGGAAAAGGGCGAGTAGAGATTCGCACGAACGATGCTTTCTGCACCCATGTTAATTGTGTACAGAAGCTTTTCTCTGTCATGGAAATTCTATGTACTGGAACATGGAAATTCTATGTACTGGAACCACACAAGAAACACAATAATAGTTGTCAACTGGAAGATGCTTTAAGGTTCACAAAACAATTTTGCGTTACTAAATTTTTACACTCACGTTTATACTAAGAGTTTCGCTATCGTCGTTGATTCTGATTCACAATGTCTTTGCATGGCATGTAGTGTCAAGCGGAAGTTGTGTTTCGCTATTGGAGCAACTTGTGCGTGAGTTTCCATGGGAAGGGCCGTCGTTAGTAAACTAGTAGGTACACTTGGAAGTAGTCGATGAATCTGCAAAATGCAGTGATGTTGTAACAAAAATATTCAGCGAAAAATAGAAATTTAAATAAACTGAAACGTTTTTTCTTTGGAGCTTAATCGGAACCATGCAAGAGCAGTACATAAAACGAATAAAAATTGATATGAAAAGTGACTCGATTTTTAAAAAATTCGGAAATCTGTATTACGGAAGGGCTAATCCGGGTCGTGTTCCCAGTTGCAGGTTGCCTACCTAGCTCGTTCCAGGAACAACAAATATTTGATTTTCAGTATATCATACAGTTAGTGACCGAATTAAAAGAATATATGCTGTCATAATCTACTCTCTAACAGCTATAATTTTATGTTTAAGGTCAAACGCAATAAGTAAATCATTACAGTTTCATAATGTGTGTATGTTTTGAGGCAACGTAACTCACGGCGCGCAATTTTCCCGGATTACATGCATCCAGTATTTGAGAATGAGTGCAGATGGTGACTTTCAATAAATTTTAAACACAATTTCAAACTTTTAGGAAAAATTTTCTCGCTGACACATCTCACAAAATGAGGAAAGATGAAAAGTTTATAGCTTACTATAGTTTCGCTGTTAATGCAGTAAAACTACAGCATCAAGTATGACGTTTTAATTTATTACTTCTTTACTACTAATGTATTCGCGAATCATTATACAGACAGTATCTACATATACTACAGAATGTACCTGCAAAACTTTATCATTACACGACTCATAGATCGGGATGTATGACGTATTTTTGTACTTGGTAGTTCGATTCTTTAAAGGATCGGGTGTAGTGGTTTACTGGTACGTACTAGAATGGAATAGGGTGGTCGAATTTTATGGGTCGAAACATGGTGTAGCCCGGAAGCTCATGTCCAGATTATGAGCATATTATTATGAAATGGACGAAGTCGTATCATAAGAAGGTTGACGACTGTCAGTTGAGTGATAATAATGCCGTAAAGAGAAAGACGCCTTGGCAACAGATTGGGCTCGTAGTTCGTAGCCGTGGCCGCAGCGTGGCGCTGCGATATGCTCGACCGCACCCACACAGTGAGGTCTGCTGCCTCTCCGACGGCTGCCGAGAGGAAGAGAAGAGATGAAGGCAAAGACACAGAAGAGACAAGCGGGCAGCGGATTGCTGCTTAGATAACGGCTGGCAAATATTGACTATGATAACGGATGCCGCTTGTGCCGGCAACCATCTCCGTCTGTTGTCTCGTTTGCTGAAGGATTGCAGGGAGCACTTCGCGTGACGTCCCGCCCTGCCACCAGCTCCCATGTGCGATATGTCTGCGTCCTCCTTTTACCTTTGGAAATGTTTACCGCATGGTTTTTAGCGCATAAGAACGCAAGGATGTAGAACCAAATCCTTACAACGTCTGTAATAACTCTAGAAACATTCAGTTAGTCTGATGTCAAGCGTGATGATTCAGTCGGAGACTATTTGTTTGTTCGTTAATTGGCGCTTATTTTACTGTCACTAACAGACAGGCAGCTTACCTCGTCCGCTGTCACAGACTTTACAGCAACCGGAAGTACTGCACCTCGCCAATAGATAGGAGCAGCAATTTCGTCCATGACATTCGTCCACAAACTTAAGTGTGTCACAAGAGGCTGTCCCATTAATATTTCTTCGTAAACTTAAGTGTGTCACATCTATATCATCTAATGGTCTACAAATTTCCTCGATTCTCTATGATCTTAAACAGTATTGTCATCCGCAAAAGGAGAACACAAATATTTTAGTATTTAAGTCGGGTTGTAGACTCACTTCCACGTACAACTGTACCAACGTTGATCTGTTTGGAAGTTTTGCTTTTCATCTGTTCTAAATAAAAAATTTTCATTCCGACAAAACTTACCTTTCCTGAAACTCACGGAACCTTTGTAGTGAGAATGAACCTTTGCTACTTATCAGTATTTCAGTTCCACAGATTTGACCTATTTTTAAGGATTAATACAGTTTTATTGATCTTCCTACCTCGTCACTTGCCTAAATACAAGATAGCGTGCGAGTACTCCTCGGTCAATGGCAGTTGATGATTGCCGTGTGGTTTGCTGCTTCTGTCTTTATATAACTGAGCTATCACCTGGTAGTGTGCAGATTGCAGCTAGAGATGGGCAGTGCCGTGCCATTCCTAGACATCCTTGTCCGTCGAAAAACAAATGAGTGTCTCAGTGTTAGCATTTACCGGAAACAAAGCCATATAAAGAGATAACTGCGCATGATCAACTACCACCATCCAGCACAGAAACGATCTATTCTGAGTATCGCTGGCCGGGGTGGCCGAGCGGTTCTAGGCGCTACAGTCTGGACCCGCGCGACCGCTACGGTCGCAGGTTCGAATCCTGCCTCAGGCATCGATGTGTGTGATGTCCTTAGGTTAGGTTTAAGTAGTTCTAAGTTCTAGGGGACTGATGACCGCAGAGTTAAGTCCCATAGTGCTCAGAGCCATTTGAATTATTTTTTATTATGAGGATCATATTGCTTCGAGCTAAAAACGTTCAGACGTGGAAAACCTTACAGAAAGTATTCAAAGGAAACGACTAGAAGAAGCAACAGATTTCGCAAGCCATTTCACTGAAGACAAGCGAGTAAAATTATTGGCTTCTGGCTCGTAGCCCAACTATCTTTAACTGCCATCCACCCATGAGTAAGCACATTTCACCGTATTGAAACATACTAAGGCGCTACTCCTATTGTAAGACGTTGCCTTCAGTGATCTTCTAAGAGACTGTAGCAAATCGTATTTTTGATAGTCATGCTTGGGTAACGTCTCTCTCTCTCTCTCTTCTTTTTTTTTTTTTTTTTTTTTTTTTTTTTTTTTTTTACGTCTAGAACGCGAGAGTATTGCCGAAAGAGGAGTGCAGTGTTGGATAGAGAGAGATAGTGTGTGTGCTTGTGTGTGCAAAGTAACGTGTTCGAAAGATGAACATGAATTTATAAAGTGCTGAGTAGATTATACATGTAAAAATGGTACAAACAGCGGAGAGCATATGAACTTGTGCTTCAATATGTGGATATTTTTCTAGGTTTCTTATAAAAGAAGTGGAACCTAAAGAAATGCGTATTTATTATCCTCTCACGTAGTGCGTGACTGCCGTACAGGCGACAGAATGACAGAGAAATCAAAATTAACAAACTGTTTCACGGCACGCTACCTAAAAGTAACAGTAGCTATTAGGCCGTGTGAATAATGGAACGAACGGGCAGGCGAGCGTACTCTTGTCTACTAATAACAACGGTAAACTGAGAGAAGCAAAGAGTGAAGTCAATTAACTGGTAGTATGAACTCGATAGCTTACAATATCCTGAAGGGCCGCGTGTCGTAGCCGTGCGGTCTGAGGCGTCTTGTCACTGTTCGTGCGGCTCCCCCCTTCAGAGTTCGAGTCCTACCTCGGGCATGGGTGTGTGTGTTGTCCTTAGCGTAAGTTAGTTTAATTAGTGTGTAAGCCTAAGGACCGATGACCTCAGCAGTTCGGTCCCATAGTCCTTACCAGAAATTTCCAATTTTATCCTGAAGGGTGTATCACAATTCATGTTACACACTTCCAGAGGTTGTAGAGGGCACTTAGTAGTTCACGTTTTACACACGAACCCATGTCCCGAAACGTCATTCAACGACCCTAGAGAGCGTCAAAGTTATAGGCTCCGGCGCCTGTAAACGTATGTACGTACGGGGTGATTGCCTGCCCGGCTAGCCGCGCTGTCTAACGCGCTGCTTGCCGAGTGGGAAGGCGTGCTGGTCCCCGGCACGAATCGGCCCGGCGGATTAGTGTCGAGGTCCAGTGAGCCAGCCAGCCCGTGGATGGTTTTTAAGGTGGTTTTCCATCTACCTCGGCTAATGCGGGCTGGTTCCCCTTATTCCGCCTTAGTTACACAGTGTCGGCGATTGCTGCGCAAACACCGTTTCCACATATGCGTACACCATAATTATTCTATTACGTAAACATTTGGGGTTACACTCGTCTGTCCTCTGGTATGAGACGTTTCCGGGAGGGGGGGCGTCCACTGGGGGCGAACCGCACAATAACCTGGGGTTCGATGTGGGGCGGTGGTGGGTGGGGTGGGTGGACTACTGTGGTCTGTTGTGGGATTGTTGTGAACCAATGAGGGCTAACGCGGGACGAAGCCTCTCAGTCGTTTCTATGTCTCCGGTTTAATGCATACATACATACAGGGTGATTCCTTGATGCGGCTACAAACTTTCTAGGATGATGGAGAAGGATAAACGTCTCAATTTGAGGTAAGGGTCTCTGCACTGGAAACGACCGAGTCGAAACTTATAAACGAAAACCGTTCTGATACTTCTGACAGTGGAATACATGTACCGGTACTGTTGTTGCTAAGACTGTAGGGCAGGCAACTTTCAGAGGTGAAAGTATGGACCAAAACAAACAAAAAGTTGTAGTAAACATGGGCACTAAAATGCTTACTTTAAGAACTATGAGCACTTGCTCAATAGAATACATGTGTTTCACATTAGCGAAGATAAACAAGTCCTCGCAGCTCCTGAGGTCTGCATTTGAGAGCCCATGTTTACAAGACATTTTTTCTTGTTTTGGTCCATACTATCGCCTCTGAGAGTTGCCTGCCCTACAATCTCCGCAACGACAGTACCGGTACATGTATTCCAATGTCAGAGGTATTAGAACAGTTTTCGCTTATAACTTCCGTCTCGTTTGTTTCCGGTATAGGGACGCTTACCTCAAATTGTTCTTCTCCATCATCCTAGAAAGTTTGTAATGTCATCACCCTGTATATGTATACATTTACAGGTGCCGGCGCCTATAACTTTGACGCTCTGTAGCGTCACTGGATGACGCTTCCGAACATTGGTGCCTATGTAAAACTTGATCTACCTAGTCCTTCTACAACCTCTACAAGTGTGCAACATCATTTGTGAACCACCCTGTGTATTCAAATATACATAGTGACTTTTACCAGCGTGTACAAACTCTGGGGATTGATCTATGACGAGATACGGAACAAAAAAAAGTCTAATGAACTTATGTCCGGAAAAGCATGTTTTCCGTGCTAGAGATCATTCATTCAATCACACTTTGCTACAGAGACTGTGGTCTAATACGCACTGTACCATGCAGCCACAATCACAACATGCATAGTTTTCTCCTAGAGTGTTACTGTTCTTCATACGTTATACCCTAACGTCTTCTCCTGCCATAGTAATTGTTAATGTTGTATCCGATTCACTTCTCTTGCTGACTTAACTTGTAGTGGATGTGATACAGCGTTGTACACAATGGTTCCGTATTCGAATCGAGCGCTTGCCGACATGGAGTTTACGTACGGGAAGGCAACGGGCGGCGAGCAGCAAGATCATATCAGGAGACCAGAAAGTGTACAAAGTCGAATGGAGAGTCTGAATCAGAGGCACAGACGACCATATAAACTGCAGATTGCATTAGCGAAAACACGTGTTTAATTCGGGAGCTACGCATAAAACATCACCCGATATTGTGCTAAACGCATTGTCTGAAAATTATTTCGAGCAGTTAGTTCATGAGCCCACGCGAATAGTAAACGGTTGCGAAAACACACTTGACCTCGTAGCAAACAAATATTCCTGAGTTACTAACGAGCATCAAAACGGATACAGGATTAGTGAACAAAGGGTTGTGGTAGCGAGATTGAATATCGCAACCCCCAAATCCTACAAAAATAAACGAAAAATATACCTATTCAAAAAAAGCAGTTAAAAATTCATTTGATGCCTTACTGAGAGACAATCACCACTCCTTACAAATTAACAATGTAAATGTAGACCAGACGTGGCTTGAATTCAAAGAAATAGTATCGACAGCAATTGAGAGATTTATACCAAATAAATTAACAAACGATGGAGTTGATCCTCCTTGGTACACAAAACGGGTCAGACCACTGTTGCAGAAACAACGAAAAAAACATGCCAAATTTAAACAGACACAAAATCTCCAAGATTCGCGATCTTTTACAGAAGCTGGAAATTTAGCGCGGACTTCAGTGCGAGATGCTTATAATAGTTTCCACTTTGTCTCGAAACCTGGCAGAAAATCCAAACAGATTCTGGTCGTATGTGAAGTATGGTAGCGGTAACACACAATCCATGCCTTCTCTGCGCGGTAGCAATGCAGGTACTATCGAAGACAGTGCTCCCAGAGTTACTAAACACAGCCTCCCGAAATGCCTTCACAAAAGAAGACGCAGTAACTGTTCCAGAATTCGAATCAAGAACAGCTACCAATATGAGTAACTTAGAGGTAGATATCCTCGGTGTACAGAAGCAACTGAAATTAATTAATAAAAGCAAGTCTTCTGGTCCAGACTATACACCAATTAGGTTCTTTTCAGAGTATGCTGATCCAATAGCTCCCTACTTAACAATCATATACTACCGTTTGTTCGACGAAAGATTCGTTCCCAAAGACTGAAAAGTTGCACAGATAACACCAATATTCAAGAAAGGTAGTAGGAGTAATCCTCTAAATTACAGGCCCGTTTCATTAATGTCGATATGCAGAAGGATTTTGGACCATATATTGTGTTCGAACATTATGAATTACCTCGCGGAAAATGGTCTATTGACAGACAGTCAACACGGATTTAGAAAACATCGTTCTTATGAAACACAAGAACATCTTTACTCGCACAAAGAGGTGAGTGATATTGACAAGGGATTTCAAATTGATTCCGTATTTCTGGATTTCCGGAAGGCTTTCGACACGGTACCACACAAGCGGCTTTTAGTGAAACTGTGTGCTTATGGAACATCGACTCAGTTATGTGACTGGATTCGTAATTTCCTGTCAGGGAGGCCACAGTTCGTAACAACTGACAGAAAGTCATCGAGTAAGACAAAAGCGATTTCTGGCGTTCCCAAAGGTAGTGTTATAGGCCCTTTGCTGTTCCTTATCTATATAAACGATTTGGGAGACAATCTGAGCAGCCGTCTTAGGTTAATTGCAGATGACGCTGTCCTTTTCTGGAGTACTGTTGTGCAGTATGGTAACCGCACCAGATGGAATCGACGGAGGACATCGAAAAAGTTCAAAGAAGGGCATCTCGATTCGTTCTATCGCGAAATAGTGAACTGGGGTGCTAGGTCTTAAAACAAAGGCGTTTTTCGTTGCGGCGGATCTTTTCATGAAATTTCAGGTGCCGCCTTCATAGGGAAGAAAGACCACCAAAACAAAGTAAGAAAAATCAGAGCTCGTGCAAAAAGATTTAAGAGCTCGTTTTCCCGCGAGCTGTTCGAAAGTGGAACGGTACGGAAACACCTTGGAGATGGGTCAACGAACCCTCTGCTATGGCACTTAACTGTGAATTGCTGAGTAATCATGTTGATGTAGATGTGTTATTAACTGCCGTTCCTCGCATACGTATGTCCCCTGTCCCAGTCAGTTCAACGTGATATGCGTCCTATACAATGAAGCAGAATTCCGGTATGGGTATTGCAAGTTCGTCCTACATTTCGACGTTTTCTAAAACTTCGCCAGCTTTGAAGATTTTGCGTTCTTTAAAGTCTGGCATGCGTTTTTCTCTGCATCTGCAAGTGTTCTTATTAATTTATTTGTTATATGTCTGTCAATAAGCTGTCGATACTATTTCATTGAATGTAAACCACATCGGATCAGTAGTTATTGTTGCTGTTGTCTTCAGTCCAGAGACTGGTTTGATGCAGCTCTCTATACTACCCTGTCTTGTGCAAGCTTTATCGTCTCCAAGTACCTACTGCAACCTATATCCTTCGGAATCTGCGTAGAGTATTCATCTCTTGTTCTCCCTCTACGATTTGTACCCTCCACGCTGCCCTCCAACACTAAACTGGTGATTCCTTGATGCCTCAGAAAGCAACCGATCCCTTCTTCTAGTCAAGTTGTGCCACAAATTTCTCTTCTCCCCAATTCTATTCAGTACCTCCTCATTAGTTATGTGATCTATCCATCTAACCTTCAGCTTTCTTATGTAGCACCACGTTTCGATGGCTTCTATTCTCTTCTTGTCCAAACTATTTATCGTCCGTGTTTCACTTCCATACATGGCTACACACCATACGAATGCTTTCATAAAAGATTTCCTGACACTTAAAGCTATAATCGATGTTGACAAATTTCTCTCCTTCAGAAACGCTTTCCTTGCCTTTGCCAGTCTACATTTTATGTCCTCTCTACTTCGATCATCATCAGTTATTTTGCTCCCCAAATAGCAAAACTCATCTACTACTTTAAGTGTCTCATTTCCTAATCTAATTCCCTCAGCATCACCTGATTTAATTTGACAACGTTCCATTATTTTCGTTTTACTTTTGTTGATGTTCATCTTATATCCTCCTTTCAAGACACCGTCCATTCCGTTCAACTGTTCTTCCAGGTCCTTTGCTGTCTCTGACAGGATCACAATGTCATCTGCAAACCTCAAAGTTTTATTTCTTCTCCATGGATTTTAAATCCTTCTCCAAATTTTTCTTTTGTTTCCTTTACTGCTTGCTCAATATACAGATTGAATAACATCAGAGATACGCTACAACCCTTTCTCACTCCCTTCCCAATCACTGCTTCCCTTTCATGCCTCTCAACTCTTATAACTGCCATCTGGTTTTTGTACAAATTGTAAATAGCCTTTTGCTCCCCATATTTTACCCCTGCCACCTTCAGAATTTGAAAGAGAGTATTCCAGTCATCATTGTCAAAAGCTTTCTCTAAGTCTACAAATGCTAGAAATGTAGGTTTCCTTTCCTTAATCTATCTTCTAAGATAAGTCGTAGGATCAGTATTGTCTCGCCTGTTCCAACATTTCTACGGGATTCAAACCGATCTTCCCCGAGATTGGCTCCTATCAGTTTTTCCATTCGTCTATAAACAATTCGCGTGACTTATTAAACTGATAGTTCGGTAATTTTCACACCTGTCAACACCTGCTTTCTTTGGGATTGGAATTATTATATCCTTCTTGAAGTCTGAGGGTATTCCGCCTGTCTCAAACATCTTGCTCACCAGATGGTAGAGTTTTGTCAGGACTGGCTCTCCCAAGGCTATCAGTAGTTCTAATGGAATGATGTGTACTCCCGGGGCCTTGTTTAGACTTAGGTCTTCCAGTGTCAAACTCGTCACGCAGTATCCTATCTCCCATTTCATCTTCGTCTACGTCCTCTTCTATTTCCGTAATATTGTCCTCCAGTACATCACCTTTGTATAGACCCTCTATATACTCCTTCCTCCTTTCTGTTTTCCCTTCTTTGCTTAGAACTGGTTTTCCATCTGAGCTAGTGATATTCATACAAGTGGTTCTCTTTTCTCCAAAGGCCTCTCTAACTTTCCTGTAGGCAGTATCTATCTTACCCCTAGTGATATATGCCTCTACATCCTTATATTTGTCCTCTAGCTATCCATGCTTAGCCATTTTGCATTTCCTGTCGATCTCATTTTTGAGACGTTTGTAGTCCTTGTTCCCTGCTACATTTACTGCATTTTTATATTTTCTCCTTTCATCAGTTAAATACAATATCTCTTCTGTTACCCATCAGCAGACATCTGGTCTACGCTTACATATTAAGATTGGAAGGAGTGTAGACTGTCTCTTACAAAGGCGTCAAGCGAATTTTTATCCGCTTTTTTAAGTAGATATATTTTGCTTTACTTTTTCGTGGGTTTGGAGGTTACGGTATTCAGTCTCGCTAAAACAACCTTGTGATCACTGATCCGTGTATTCCTGATGATACTCTCTATTTGGTTAGGATTATTTGTTGCTAAAAGATCAAGTATGTTCCCGTAACCATTTACACTTCTAGAAGGCTCCTGAACTAATTCTTCAAAGTAATTTTCTAAAAATGCATTCAGAAGGATTTCGGACAATGTTTGAGCCTACCTGCGACTGTAAACATACATTTTCGCCAATATATCGAGGGCAGATTGAAGTCACTAACAACTATTAGTGCATGGGTAGGGAAACTATTTAAAATGAGACTATAGTTTTCTTTTAACTGTCTAGCAACTATATAATCCGAGTCAGGTGATTGGTAGAAGGAGCCAGTTATTAATTTATAAAGGATGTCAAGTATAACATCTACCCATACTAACGCACAGGGACTATGTACTACAAGGTACACAACTTCTGACAGCAACAAACCCTTCACCACCAACTGTATTTAATTTATCCTTTCTGAACACGGTTAGATCCTTTGTAAAAATTTCGGGTGAACTTATTTCCGGCTTTAGCTAGCTTTCCGTGCCTATTGAAAGGCGTATACCGGTGCACATCTGTATAAGACCGCAGACACAGAGATACTGTTTCTGGTCGAAGATGTTAGTCTTGGAGTAAGAGGGCGCTGGGAGCACAGTTGTAGGAACCTGTCTCTGAGGGAAAGATGATGGAGTAGGCAGTTTTTTTGGTGTGCTGTGTGAAGACACTAAATGTTAGATTAATTTAGGTATGTCAATATTGTTGAACTTATAAGCAGAAGTCTTCATGAAAGCACGATAAAGACGTTAAATAGTTATGATTTCCGTTTTTGCTGTCGCGTTAATATAGATGAGTTGGCTGATAATTTGTAATTGTTGAGTAACCCCAGAATGTACGTAAACTGTTTTGAAAAAACGGCTGGTTAGATTTTTCATATTTGTAATGCTTCTAAGATTTGTTAACAGAGCTATATTTAATTTGATGATTTGCATTTATGTAGGATTAAAGAATTTAGTTAATACTTGCTGTTTAAATTTCATCGTTTGTGAACCATTGTGAGTGATGTACCTTCAATTGTCAGATGTTTTTGACAAGACAAACTTAACATGCAATATAATTTTTCTAAAAAAAAATAAGTTTTAGTAATTCACCACAATCAGTACCGCCTCACTGTCCAGGTCATATATTTTTTAAAGAAGTTGGATTTTCTTAAATGTTGTCGTTAATCAGCCAAAAGAATTTCATGTGCATTTGAAAGTATTATGGCCAGCATTACACAGTGCTGAGCCTGTAGCTAGCATATGTATATTCTTGTGAGAGACCAGAATACATCGCGGTCTGCTGTTGCTGCTCTAGAGGTAAGACAGTTTAATTTATTTGTTATGTGCACAGGGACCAAAGTTATCAGTTTTGAACAGGGCCAGATGATTCAGTGCCTAAGAGGCTAAACATATTTTGCAGTGACTGCATTTCTTTATTGGTATTGGTAGTTGCATTTCCCAATCAACTCGTGTGGAGTTTGGCTAACAATAACACAGAGTAAGCACACCACTTGCACTTACAACACGCAACACGACAATTCGAATTCAGTACTCATTCTACAGATCAGACATTCATTCAACGTAATCATGAGGTTTATTATTTCATTTTTTTTAAAGAACGTTACACTATCACGATTTGAGCTTCAGTGCTTTCTATTAATGCTTGGGGCTATTGTTCTTTTTCGATACAGCTACGATAATTTACAACTACGATGCCGATTGTTTGTAGGTCTACTTACTTGTGTATGTCCTGCACCCTTTTAGTCTGACGTCCTCTCTGTAGTTTCTCGAGACCCTCTAACCTACAAAACGGCCCAGTCCTCTCCACACAACCGCTGTTACCCGTGTAGCCGCTTCTTGTGTGTGGTGGACCCCTGACCTATTAAGCGGAGCCCGGAAACCCAAAACCCTTTGACGTAAGTCGAAGAATCTGCAGCTTACATGGAACCGTGTGAGCCTCTGATTCAGACCCTCTACTCGGCTCGGTGGCAATGGACCATAATCAGCTCTTCGACGGTGCTACAGATGGCGAGCTCCGTCTTCATGTCGCTAGCAAGACTGACAGTCTTTACTACTTCAGCTAGCCGCCCGAAATGAGAGAGAATCTCTTCCTTTCCAAAGCGACAGTCGTCGTTAGTTGCGTTTGGAGTCACCATCTGCAGTTGGCTGCACCCTGTGCTCTTCATGGGACCCTTTTCACATCTGGAATGACTCCTCCCGGTATGCATAAGGGCTGTACACTGGATCTAAGCTAGCATAGGGTGTCTCCTTTGTTAAGCCAGTGACTGATTTTCCTGCCAAGACCGGACAAGTTCAGAAGGTCGATTTGGAGCTGTTACATTGGGGGAGTAATGGAGATCCTCAGCGAAATAGTAGACAGGTCCGGAAGGAAGGCCGTTGTGCTGTCATTATGTTTGCTGAGTGACCTCTTCCGAGATGTTGAAGAAGCTCTATCGTCGGCTGTTGCACGCACTGGGTGTAACCAGCTGTAAATCATAGCTCATGTCAGCACGAATTACGGTTGCTGTCTTGGTTTTGAGGCCATAATCGGTTCCCTTAAATGATTGGCTGAATTAGTGAACTCACATACCTTCACATGAAGGGGTGCAGCACAGCTCACTACATGCAGCATCTCACCCAGCATCGATTGCTGTCCTCTGATTTGGACTCGACTGGAAGGCATGAACCATCGGCTCGGCCGATTCTTGAACGATCTGAGATACGGATTTCTTGACCTCCATTATCGGATGCTTAACTAGAGTAGTCTCCCTCTAGGTCAGGAATCACATCACACAGGAAGCGGCTGCTACCGTAGCGGGATACGTCTGGCGCACATGGATTTTCTAGGTTAGAAGCACGTTGACATATTATGAATGATGATTTACGCACCGTAAAGGGAGAAAGATTAGTCAATTTATTCTGAGAGTAGAACATTCATCGCCGGCCGGAGTGGCCGAGCGGTTCTAAGCGCTACAGTCTGGAGCTGCGCGACCGCTACGGTCGCATGTTCGAATCCTGCCTCGGGCATGGATGTGTGTGATGTCCTTAGGTTAGTTAGGTTTAAGTAGTTCTATGTTCTAGGAGACTGATGACCACAGAAGTTAAGTCCCATAGTGCTCAGAGCCATTTGAACCATTTTTTTAAGAACATTCATCCTTGTAGATCGGAAAAAGAAAATATTAATTTGGGACTAGTTATCTGCAAACAGCTTTAAAATACGACCCCAGAACTGGTACCGCTTATTAAAGATAACAGTGTCCACCATTTGTGGGAACAGAAAGCTTGCTGCAACAAGGTGTGAACAGCAGCGAAATCCTAGATTCAGAATGGAATACACAGAGTAATTATGAAGTCCACGACACATTTTTTTAAAAAACTGGCGTAGGTAAATGGCTATAGATAATGTAATGAATGATACTGTACGTAAAATACTGAATTTAAATTTTTTTTGAACGTGGTGCCGGATAATTAGTTTGGAAAACTGTCGAGAGGGGGGCGCAGCGACCGTATTTCCTGAAAATTGTGGCGAACCAGTCAGAGAAAGAATTTTGTGTGCTAGAATCTTCTCATTGGTAGTCGGTAGTAAATGTGACAGGGACTTCACGAGCAACTGTCTGACATAGTCCGCGTTTCTGGGAAAATTAACGTGTTCTAACAAGACAATCTTTGGACCCTTCTTCACTTAGAGAACTGTCAATGTTATCACCTATCTCTACATACTGCTATTGTGGCTCATGCCGCAGTTTGAAACTGAGAGCAGGGACAAGATGGCACCCTTCCACATTTCTACAAACATGTACGAGATTATCTGACTGAGAAGTAACACCATCGCTTGATAGGCCTTGTTGAGATCCCTCACATGGCGCTACTCGAGTGGCCTCCACGGCCGCTGGGCTTGACGCTTTGCGATTGTTTCTTGTGGGGTTACGTCAAGGATAATGTGTATTTTACACCTTTACCACAGAACCTCGAGGGCTTGAGACACTGCATCACAGCAGCGTTTCTTACCATTACTGCTCGTAATATTGGATTGGGTATGGGCAGAATTCGATCATCTGTTAGAATGCGCACTGTGTGACGAAGGGTGGACACGTAGAACATTTATAAACATTTTAAAATACTGTCAGAGTCTCTGTTTCACATACTGTATCATTTGTTACGTTGTTATTGGTCGTTTTTCTGTGCCGAACTTTCGAAATATTTCATGGACTTGCTAATTACCCTGCATTCGCAACAATAGGCTAGACGCCAATAGCACCAGCGTACATAATCATAGCCGCAAACAACATGATAATATGTAGTGATTTTATTACAAATTCTGAATGTGAAACGATATAGGTGAAGGTAAGCATCAAAGATAGGCTAAACATGTTAACCGGATGCTTTTTTTAGACTACCTGCCTCAGGAGCTAGAGTGGCAAAGAGCTTCAGAGAAAACTGAGAATATCGTACATAAATTTTCAGTCGCGTACAGAGGTTCCTAACTTAAAAATCGATAATCTGATATTAGTTTTCATTATATTTCTACGAAAACAACTACTACATGTTGACAAAATAAATAAGAAGTACAAGACATTTTAACAATAGCAACGTTTTAAGAAAAACTGTGGGATATTTATTACATCATGAGGTATTGTTTGTACAAATAATATTATGATACTTACATGGAATTTATTTTATGATTTTCATTGATCTTCCCCTCAGATTTGTTCCATTCCGTGTAAAAACAAACGGTGTGAAATATGGGCTCTTTAGGACACTAGGAGAGAATACACCTGAGCCTTCAAAATTGGGAAATCAAGCAAAAAATAAACTGACACCTTCACAAAATATTATTTCTTATAAATTAATTCTTATTGCCTGATGCAGGCAAGTTTTTTATTTCAGTTTCCTTAACTGAATAAATTCTCATTTCACATATCACATTGGTCGTGCAGCTTAACAGGTAAGTGACCCTAAGACAGGAAGAGAGGGCAGAGCGAGCAGAACGGTTCATTTTTATAACACAGTCTTGATCACCAAAGCAGCCTTTCATTTTCAAAGTAAGACAACAGTCGTAGCAAGTGAAATGTGTTCGTTTTCAGTTCACTTAGGGGCTGAGATATTTGCTCTGATATTACTAGCATGAAATAAATGGAAGCAAACTGTCATCTTCCAAGCAAACCTTACAGTTTATCTTTTACAATTTGCAGATGTGTAAATTGACTGTGCATGAAAGTGCCATGATAGCAGTACGAGCAGCGATGATTTATTGGTAAAAAGCACAGATTCCAATACAAGAGCTTAGGAACTGAAGGCGTAAAATTAGTAACTTAGTATCAACAAAATACACTGCGTAACAAAATAAGTGAAGCACCCTAATCTAACAAAATGAAACTTCACTGGTTGAAAGGGTGTGTGATGTTACTGCAGTGATTACAAAATCGAATCAAATTTACAAGAAACTTGTCAGCATGAACCCACTTATCACTGTGAGTTGCAGACCCTCTAGCCTGGATTTATGCACTGAATCGGTGGGAAGGGATTCATAAAGGCGTTGTCGCCTTCTGAGCCAAGCTGGTCCACATCTGTTACAACTGGTCCTTGATATCCTGTTACTGGCCTTAGAAAGGTGTTGACGCATCAGAGTGCCTTCAATCGCCAGTAGCTATAATCTGAAGTCATAAACGATAGATCTCCACACCACGACGGCAAGAATAAAACCGATGTGCCACCCCAAAACAATGGAATAATGGGATCTCTCACCACGTCGCCGCAGTACTCGGCGACGGTGGTCATCCGTAGTTGTGCAGACCCATGATTCATCGCTGAACACGCTATTCAACAGCAGTCCATGCTTCCTGGTTGCGGCACCACTCCAAACGCAGCCGTTTGTGTTGTGATGCCAACGGCAGTCTATGCATGGGACGGTAATTCTCTGTCCAGCTGCTGTTCGTCTCCGACCAGTGATGCGGGATTACTTAGAATGTTACAGGGAGGCCATTACTTGTTCTCGGATGGCAGGTGCAGACGTGAATAGGTGCACAATACGAGTACAGCGACCATGCCTTGTGGTGGTCACCCCTGATCGATCGGAACCTTGATGACGAATGTTGCTGCCCTCGCGTTTCCATGCCGTCCAACATCAGGCCACTGTCACATGCCAATGCTCCACAAATCTAGATATTGCACGATTCGACCTGCCAACGAAATGGAGGCCCAGAGTGAGGCTCTTTTCAAATTCTGTCAGGCGTTCGTAACGCTGCCTCACAGAAGTACGCGGCATCTCCAACTTCTCCACAGTGATCACTCAACAGCTGAGGCTGTTGATGCCCCCTGATGGCCTTACCTGGCGACGCCACTAAAGACGAACAACACTAAAGCTACCCCAATCATTTACATATCTGCCGATGGTGCATAAGTGTTCGACGCCACATTGACAGCCGGCCATGTCTTCCGGGTGCTTCACTTCTTTTTGTCAGGCAGTTTCTGTTGGAAGATCGTCGGAAGCTAGTAAACGAAGTAAAATAAGATTTTTTTCATCAAGTTACGGACATAGCGTACACATTAAAGGTAATTACTACTGAAAAATTTAGCCATTTTAGATCAATCAAAGGTGAAAGAATAGGTTCAGCAGCACTATAGGAGATAAGTAATATGGGAACTATTCCCGTCTTTTGCGACTGT
The DNA here is from genome assembly GCF_023864275.1 of Schistocerca cancellata. Taxonomy (NCBI): domain Eukaryota; kingdom Metazoa; phylum Arthropoda; class Insecta; order Orthoptera; family Acrididae; genus Schistocerca; species Schistocerca cancellata. Next base: position 441,312,764 of record NC_064631.1, read on the forward strand.
AATAAAAGTCTTATTCGAACCACCAACGCTTTCCCTTATTTTGTAGTATCTTCAGCGATCAATTTTTTCGTCTCATAGCTTTACTCCATGTTCTTTTCTACGAATGCATTTTGCTACACATGTGTTCGACTTTTAGCACTTTGCACTGCAGTGGCATACGATATTTTTTCGTTCGCATGTTTTTATGAATTTCCATTCACTCGTGTGCTTTATTTTGAATGTCAAAGGTACAATGCATTGTACAGGAAATCTCATACAGACGCTACTGCGATCAGTTCTATTGTACTGTTTCAGCGTTTGGTGTCCTTGTCAAGTAAGCATGACAGCAGACGTCGAACGAATTGAGGGACGCACAGCTAGGACCGTAGCAGGTCGGTGTAGGCCGTACTAAAGGGTAACAGAAATTCCCGGGGAACATTCTTTGAAGGAACACGACACTGAGAAACTGTATTGGTACAAGATTGTACATCTCGCTCACAGACAGCAACTTTTCCCTCGCTCTATACGCGAACGGAATGGGACGGAAAATTGCCATGCACAATATAGTCGCTTCCGAAGTATGTATATAGATGTACACTGGCGGAAATAATCACAACACCAAGAAGCAGTTGTGCGACATAAACGAAAGTTGGTGGACGTGTTTCTACATCTGAAAGATGATGTCTAATCACATTTTGCGCAAGTCGCATAAGAATGGCGCTATTAGCGCTACCACGAGGATGCAAATCAGGTTTACTTTAAATATTGCTGTAACGATCGTGAGCATTCGTTACCTTTGACACTGGACATTTTAAGGTGATGTTAGACAAGGATGACTTTAAGGCGACAAAGACGCCATAATCAGCACATCAATGAGTTTGAACGAGATCGTGTTACAGGACTACGAAAAGCTGCGTGTTTCTAGTGCGATATTCCAGAAAGAATTGGCAGGAATGTGGTCACTGTACATGATTGCTGGCAGCGGTGGTCGCGGGAATGTACAGTCGCAAGAAGACGGGCTCCGGACGGCCTCGGGGCACTACTGAGAGGTAAGATCATCGTGGTCGGCGTCTGGCTCTGGCGCATAGTACTGCACCTGCAGCAGCAGTGGGCACTACAGTGACACAGTCGGTTAGTTCAACAACAGAATGAGATTTTCACTCTGCAGCGGAGTGTGCGCTGATATGAAACTTCCTGGCAGATTAACACTGTGTGCCGGACCGAGACTCGAACTCGAGACCTTTGCCTTTCGCTGGCAAGTACTCTACCAACTGAGCTACCCAAGCACGACTCACGCCCCGTGGTAGAGCACTTGCCCGCGAAAGGCAAAGGTCCCGAGTTCGAGTCTCGGTCCGGCACACAGTGTTAATCTGCCAGGAAGTTTCAGTTCAACAACAGCTCCGAGCCAGACGGCCTGCAGTATGTATTTCACTGATCCCAGACCACCGCCATTTGCGATTTCAGTGTTGTCAAGCGAGAGCATATTGGTGGCAGGATGGAGGTGTGTTTTCTGATGAAACCTGGTTCTGCCCCGGTGCCAGCGGTGGCCATGTGTTTTTTAGGAGGAGGCCTCTAGAGGGCCAGCAACGAACCCATCTGTGTACTAGACACGCTGGACCTACACCTGGAGTTACAGTCTGGTATGAGATTTCGTATGACAGCATGAGGACTCTTGTGATTATCCCACTCACCCTGACTGCAACTTTATTCGTCAGTCTGGTGATTCGACCTATTGTGGTGCCATTATGAATAGCATTCCAGGTGGAGTTTTCCTGCAGGATAAGCTCGTCCACATACAGCTGTTGTAATCCAACATGTTCTACAGAGTATCGATGTGTTGCCGAGGCCTGCTCGATTACCAGGTCATCTGCAATCGAACACATATGGGACATCATCGGACGACAATTCCAGCGTTACCCACAAACAGCACTAACCGTCCCTGTATTCACCAATCAAGTGCAACAGGCATGGAACCCCATCGCACAAATTGACATCTGGCGCTGTACAGCACAATGTATTCACGTTTGAATGCTTGCATTCAACATTCTGGCTGTTACACCGGTTATGAATGTACCAGCATTTCACATTTTGAATGGCTTATCTCACTCTTACATTAACCTGTGATCTTGCAGTATAAACCACTTGGGTTACCTGGACAAATGTTTTCTCGAAATTTCATTACTCTTAATTAATTATATTTGTTGTTGCGATTTTTCCTGTCAGTGTAGATGTAACGAATGCCCAGCATGGAATCGATCACCATTATATGAAGGCGAGAGCTTCTGAGTTAATATAGGCAGCTATGAGAGTTGAGGATTAATCGAATATGAAAATCAGTTATGCAGTAGTTTATATATTTATGAGCTCATAATGTAAGTTTTACACATAAATACAATTTTAAATAAAACAAGGAGAAAAGATTACGCTTTTAATGCTGGTAATTTTACGCACCTTTTGTTCCTTTAACTTTGCATGGAAAATAACGAAAAATGTTGCGTATGAGATTCTCGCAGAATAAGGTTTTCAGTCCTATATTGAGGAATTAGTTTTTGACACAACAGCATCTAATACGACTACTTTTTGAGGTAAATGTGCTGTGACTGAAAGCTTTTGAGAAAATATTTCTTCTATACATCTTGCAGGAATAAGATATATGAAATCATTCGCAGAACAGTTTTTGATGGAAATATGAGCTGAGTAAATACAGGTAAAACCCTACAAATCATGAAAAAATTCAGAATACTTAGTCTGGAATTGAGATTAATAAATTTCAAACTGGAATTCGGTACGAAAAAAATCAAGGAACACTTGATGCAGGCCATATGTAGCAGGCACATGGCTTTTTTGAAGATACTTTAAGAGAAGAGTAGTCTACAGAGCTTTGTACTGAAGTTTTAGAATGAACTGAGATCTCTCTTGTTTGAAGCCCCATCTTCTGGAGTATATTTAATTGTTCGACGGGTTATCCATCTCAATAGGGGGATTACGAATGTTATTTATTGTTTAAAGATGTTTACGTTCCTTGGTGAATTTGAATTATGACCACAAGAAGAGAATGTAATTTGTTACGTTTGTATTTTCCTTAGCAATGTGTGTCTAAGCATGATTTTGTGCCTTTTCTGAAACCAAAACTCCTTATCTAGGTCTCAGTATTCTTTCAAAACTTAATAAACACCAGACTGTCGTTCGTGATATCACTCCTGTAACTTTACAACCATATAAAAATCCGTTTAAAAATAACTTATGTTGCTTTTCCTCTGTTCTGTTGCCTTGGCCATTTTTATCTTAATTAATATTCTGAATCATACAGTTAAAGTTAGCAAGTGGAACGAAGCCATTAGATCAAAATATTGAAAGATTGAAATGAGAATTGTTAATAATTCGTCTAAACAGTGTATTTATAATTAAATGGGAGTATGTTTACCAGATCTAATTTGTACAGCGACAGTTTCTTCACAATGACAAGAGATTGTAATTTTTGTAGATGTTCTGTATTTTGTAATTAAAGGGAAACTGATAAATAATCCGGCTGAGAGAAGCGTTAACCTCATCGAGAACTGCAATAAATAATTTAAAAAATATATCAGTAATTGTATCAGGTTGTCTCTGAGTATCGCCTAATTTTCCAGGGCATAGGAATGCCTTTGTTACAAGATAAGAATTTTTAAACGAAAAAAAAAATTCTATGTTATTTCAGTATCTGCCTCATAAGTAATAAACTTCAAGATATTGAAGTTATTGGTAAATCAACAACTTCGGTAAAATAGTTTTTGAGATAAGAAAGAAATAAGATTTTGATATTACTTTTAGTGTTTAAAAATGAAGGGGCTGAGCGGCATCCCTTTCCTACTGAGCACAAAATACAAGCAACAATTTTTGTATGTAGTGGATTGAACCTGGGAAGGGGAAGGGGACGGGGGTGTACGATAAAGAAGAAATCAAAAAAGGGAAGTAAGAGCCAACGGAACCGACTTGTTAATTCAAGTGCACACTCACAGGTGGCATCAGAATGATATGATAGTACCATGAGCCAGAAATAAGAAAATTTTGGAATTTGATTTGCAAAAAAAATTGCGATTTTATTGATACATTAAGAGAATTAAACTTTTCCGTTACACAAGCAACACTTCACGGAGAAGCTCCCAAAGAAATAATTGCGAGACCTTCCTGTGAGAGTGTGACGTGAAAAATGTTGTTTGGAACACAGATGACGTTGATATCATGAAAGTATGTGCCTAGTGACTACATAATCTGCGGATGCCACAGATAAAAATATCGGTAAAACTCACAAAATGCCAAAAGTTTAAGGGTGATATACCACGTCGTTGGGAACAACATTTGTAAGAGGCAAAATGTTTGCTGACGATTCACAGAGACCATAGACGTCGTTAAAGATTGGCTATGCCCCTGAGAGGCAAGCAGGGCATAGGGTCTTTGCAGCATTCGTACGCGCTGTGTCTACCAGTCAGTCGTCTGCTCCGCGTGGAAGGTGTTGCGCTACACAAAATTTAAGTTCCTCATTCGCTTGTAACATATTCTTGTCCGCTTGGAGACAATCATTCTTACCGTCTTGTTGTTGAAATTCACTATCAGTTTACTGGGGCACGTAGTCCGCTGCACGTCTCATTCGTCGAACCTGCTAGTTTGGTAAAACTCGTCGTCCCGGGGCCAGCGAATACTAAAGGATGCTTAGCGTCGCTGGGAGGTGTCAGCGAACATTTTGTCCCTAACAGAAACTGTTCCCCACGACGTGATCTACCACCCCTAGGCGCTTGTCACAATGACTTCGAGGCAAGCTGTATATGAGTCCTAGAATTTATTCTTCTGCTTTTCCGTATTAGGTCAATTGTGCCCTAAAATCCGCTGCATTAAATAAAAAGCAGATTTTGGGGCACAGGTTTGTGATAGTGGTTGAAACTTAGGTCCACCAACTTACATCTGAAACAGCATTCAAAGCAGAGCAAAGAGTTTTGTTTGCCAGAAAAATTATGGAAAGGTCTTGTTGTTAATTGATTACCTCGCAGAGGGTAAACAAATAAGAGTAACAAAATAACTGCTGAATCTTGCTCCAATTTTCTTAGGCCAACTTGTTAACCAGTGGATGATAAGAATCACGATTGCAAAAGAAACAACAAGTAATACCGAGGAAAATGTCCCAGCCGGAGAAAGACTTTCTGATAATGAGAAAACTGAGGGGATTAAATTCCGACTGTTAAGTCCGGAGAAAAGTTTATGGTAGCTATCAGTGAGTGTTTTCCAGCCTTCCAGAATCGCCCTTCTGGATTGGACCTACTGGTCAGACAATTGGACAGTGTTCATTGACCAAAACTGAAACACATCTCAAAATGTGTTATTTCTCAGCTAGAATGAATCTTTCAGTTTTAGACCGAGTACTATTTGTTTAGGTCTGGTAATTCCACCACGAACAGAAGGAATGCTAGTGCTGAAGGATCGGCGTAAGGCATTGTTCTTCGAGACGGACCACTAGCTCAACACCAGAAGGGTAGAGAAAGTAATTTGCGGTGACGACATAGGAGGAAGTATCCTGGATTTCATCTGTATCGACTTCGAATATTGGACGAACTCCAGTGATTGATGGTGGATGGCAGAACTGAGCTTCGTTCATCTCGCTATTAGTCTAATACCTTTAAGTTCTGTACCATCTTGCTGGTGTTGTACCTGCACCGTGCAGGATTCAAGTAATTTGTTTTCGATACATGGAGGGGATATTCTGCAGAACAATAATGCATTATTCCTACTAGCAGTTGCATATCAATGGATTCTGTATCGTATCTCTAAAAGACAGAAAATAACGTACGACAGGTTTTATTTTTTTTTTGAAGTGAGCAGTACTTAAATTACTTAGTATGTTTAACATTATGTTTCATGCAACCTTATTCTGTCCACATAACTTATAAAACACTGACGTTCATTGGGAGACAGATACACAGAAACGCAAAAAGACTAGCTAAATATATGAGGTAAAAAAACCTCTGATTAATTCTAATGGGCTTCTCTGACTTAAGAAAGACCTTATTCATACATACTATGTGGCTGACCAATTTTTATTTCATAACTCTCACATTAGCTAAGTTTCTTCTCTCGCCTTTAACTCCGACTGAAAATGAGCTGTTGATATGTTCCCGTCTATCACTAACATGACTGTTTTTTATCCCCATTTTTTTGCTATAAACTTTGTTACTTCTTTATCGACAATTAACTTCCACTCTTACACTCGATTCTTACTAGATTCGGGATTTACCTTGTATTACAGTTTTCTATTAATATAAGAAAAAGCGTGCGTCTGATAAACGGAAAGACAGTAGAGCAGGTAACAAATGAGCGAACGACATTCGCTCAGGACTGCTGTTATCCTTGGGAGAGCCAGCAATGACTAAACTATACCAGCTGCTGTACAAGATATATGAGACAGACATAAAGAAGAATGTAATAATTCCAATTCTTAAGAAAGCAGGTGTTGACAGATGTGAAGTTATTGAACCATCAGTTTAATAAGTCATGGTTGCTAACTACTGACACGGATTATTTACAGAAGAATGGGAAAAAAGGTGAAAATCAGTTTGGGTTCGGGGGAAGTGTGGGAACACGCGAAGCAATACAGATCCTGCGACTTATCTTAAAAGAAGGGTTTGGAGAAAGCTTTCGACAATGTTGATCGGAATAAACTGTTTAATTTCTGAAGGTGTCAGGGGTGAAATTGAAGGAACGAATGTTTATTCACCAATTACAAAGAAACCAGGCGGCAGTTATAAGAATCAAAAGTCATGAAAATGAAGCAGTGATTGAGAGGGAAGTGAGACAGCGTTGTAGCGTATTATCAATGTTAATAGATCTGTACATTGAGAGGGTTGTGAAGGGAAGCAAGGAGGAATTTGGAAAGGGAATTAAAGTTCAGGAAGAAGAAATAAAAACTACGCGGTTTGTGATGACATTGTAATTCTGTCAGAGAGAACAAAGAACTTGGAAGAGCAGTTAAACGGAATGTACAGCGTCTTCAAAGGAGGATATAAGATGAATGTTAACGAAAACGGAACAAGGGTTATGAGTCGAATTAAATGAGGCGACGTCGAGGGAATTAGACTAGGAAATGAGACGCAAGGAAGTAAATGAGTTTTGCTATTTGGACAGTAAAATAAAATATTATGGCCGAAGTAGAGTGGATATGAATGTGGAATGGCAATGGCAGGAAAAGCTTTTCTGAAGAAGAGTGTTTTGTTAACATCGAATATACATTTAGTTGTTTGGAAGTCTTTTTTGAAAGCATTTGTCGCAAGTGAAACGTGGACAATAAGCAATTTAGACAAGAAGAGAATAGAAGATTTTGAAATGCTAAAGATTAGATGGGTAGCTCTCGTAACTGGTAAGGAGGTACTGAATAGAACTGGGGAGAAAAGGAATTTGTGGTATAATTTGACTACAAGAAGAGATCGGTCGATGAGATACATTCTGAGACATTGAGGAATCATCAGTTTAAGACTGGAGTTAAGTGTGTGCTTGGGGTGGGGGGTTAAAATTGCAGAGGGACACCAGAGTACCAATACAGTAAGTAGATTCAAATGGATGTAGGTTTGCTGTAATTATTTGGAGATGAAGAAGCTCGCTCAGGATAGAGTAGCGTGGAGAGCTGCATCAAATCAGTCTTCGGACTGAAGACGACATCATCATCAACATCATCATCATCAACAACAACAACAGGATGCACTATATGACGAAATCGATTTTCAGTAGTCGATGGTGGAATGTAACGTAATGAATGGCATTATTAGACGACTCTTACAAAGGAAATTAAAGAGAGAGGGACTTCTGAATTATTTCCAAACACTGACTGTCACTCCCAGTTTAATATACGGCAGCAACACCCGGCAAGAGCAAAAAAATGATACACTATGTATTCAGAGTGCAGAAATGAAATTTTGCAGATATGTAGCAGAAAACACGAGACAAAACTGAAAGGGAAATTCAGAAATAAGCGCAGAATGATCATTAACGTCACAAGACGAAATAGATGGAAGAAAACAAGAGGGAATAGAAGGAGCACATAAACAGGATGGAGAATGAAAGACTACACAAATCAAAAGGACAAACAAACGTAGGGGGATCGAAAACCAGTTGAAAGGAGTTGGACTTATTTCTATAAGTGCAGAATATGATAATGAGGAATTGATGTTATATCGATTTAAATCGTCTAATACTTAACTCAAAGTGTTAAAAAAATCTTTAAAAGTGTCAAGATTTAGCTTAATTCTCTTTCTGCTTACGGAATATTTAATCGCCATTGACTCCTTTAAAAGACCTGTTATATAAAAATCAGTCGCTTGGGTTGCGCAGGTTATCTCCTTCCCAGTACTATACTGCATAGTATCTTCATCAGATGCGAAACTGGCAATACTAATTCCATTTCTTCCTTTACGTTTCAATTTTTTAAGATAAAAAACTTTGTTTCTTGACAAGAGGTTATCTTTGTTTCTTGTGGTGTATTATATCGTCTCATATTATCTATTATGTCTTGTACAGGTGCCCTTCCCTTTTTCTCATCCGAGTACACTCAACCTCAAAACTTCGTGGGCTGTTTTTTTTTTCTTTTCTTTCGTAATACGTTGCCACACCTGCGTCATTATTAGTCCGGCATAATTGTCCACACACATGAACGTAAATGGAACTGCAAGTTGTGGAAACAGCGATTATTTCTTAGCACTATGAAGGCTATCAGCCAGTTCCAGCTTTTACATTTCTACGTTGATTCCATCATGTAATACCGAGTCCGAGATTGCCGTATGTTTAACTTGAATTTTTCTACGTAGCAGTCTGGTAACATCAGCTACGTCGGAGCAGACGAAATGTTATCAACCATTTGTGACCTTGTTTTATAGCTTTACAATGTTTCTCTTGCTAGAACAATGTTACACGAACCAAGAAAGTGAAGTTTTTGTGCATTCACCTTGAAGAGACAGGTCGGTATCTTACTTCTTCTGTAGCACACGACTTGCTCAGATAACGATTCTATTCATGACAGACGACGCTCAATGCAGACGGCGTGGCGACCTCCAGCGCCATGCACCTCGCGTGCGGGTTGCCCTGTTGTTCCGCGGCGGCACCACCCTGAGCAGCGACCAACGATCAACGTCCAAAATACGCGACCAGATTGTCACACCTTCCTGCAGTCTTATCAGCCATTGCTGGCAGCCTTCGGTAGTTCAGCCAGCAGTGCGTTCGCGGCAGCCCGTCTGGGAACGAAACAGCAAACCTGGCGTCCTTTTGAAGGGGACTCAATTACGAGCCCGAGGTGGCGAGGACTTATTTTTGTGGTTATATACGAGTATATCACTTGTATTTTGAAATGAGGAAGATAGGGTCTTTGTTGCCACGGGGTTGTGTAGAGAAGCTATGAAAAATCTGAGGTAGGATGGACGGGACGGGACTCGAACCGTTGTCTCCTGACTTGGAGGAGCAGCGTCCAAAAGCTGCACTTACGCTCTCGGCGGCCACAGGAGGAACTTCCGAGAAACAGACTAAGTCGCAGGTAATGCAGTAGCTGTTCATAAATTTTGTTTCCAGAATATCAAGGTATTAACGATACATCAATATTGTTTCTCAATTGCCTAAATGTTCAGAACTGTTCACGCAGTATTTTAAAAATATTTTGCAAACTCTGGTAGTACTTACCGTCAATTACTTTAGTGGTATACTAATTTTTAGGAACTTCTAATAATTACACAGTAAATATTCTGTAGTAATTACGTCCACGTAAACACAATATTTTTAAAAATTTGACTGGTAATTGGCGTAATTAATCCTTTAAAGCTATGGATATTTTTGTTCTGGTCGGAAATTTTATGAACGGTGTGATAGCTAAATTTTTTATTTCGAGATTGCAGTCGGTCGCCGCTGGAAAGACACTATATTTCCTAAAGTTTTTACACTATCTGCCACTGTAGGTGAAAACTAATAATTACCTCTTGGGGTTGTTTTTAAACCTAGTGACTAGCTTTGTGACTTCCTGCATTTGTAGGCGATGAGACTGATCCCAAAAAAATCAAATCAGTTCGAAGATAGAATGCGAATGTTGCCTAACAGCTCTTCAGTATATTTTCAGCGAAAATTTCCAGAGTAACGTAGTGCAAACTGACTCATGTGTTCTTCATCTCCATCAACTTGATTACTCTGCGGTTCATCTTAAGTCTTTAGCAGAGGATGCAATAAACCACTTATACACTTTTTCTGTACCGTTCCATTCTCGAAAAGCACGTGGGGAAAATGAACATTTAAATCTTTCCAAGCGAACTCTTATTTCTTTTTCTTTATCTCGTTACTAACTTCTTCCTTGTATGCGGAAGCCGAAAAAACATGTTTGGATTGTGAGGAGAAAGTTGGTGACAAAATTTCGTTAAAGGATATCGCTACAACGATAGACATCTTTATTTTAGGCACTGCCACCCCAGTTCGCTTGCCCGTGACGTTCTCTTCAGTCTTTCATAACAGTACAGAGCTTGCAATCAAATTTCTGTGTAGAAATCTGACAGAAGATTACTGAACGATAAAGCGGATAGTGGGGTGGGGGGCAGGAATTCAGCTGTACACGTACGTCACTGATCAGCGGAGGCGTGCATGATATGAAGTTGCCCGCCACACGAGATACAGTTTACAGAACTATTACATCGAGAATGCAGCATGCTTTATACGCATAAATGTGATGAAAAGGGAAAATTACATTCTAACATAAACCAAGAGCGCAGACTATTGAGGAGTGACGAAGAAGAAATCGATCATATTCTTCTTCAAGGAACCTTTGCACATTTCAACTGCAGCTGTTTATAGGAATCATAAAAAACCTAAATGGAGGCTTAAGTACGAAGAATTGCGTTCCTGTCTCCGCAGATATACATCCAGTGCCGTAATCAGTATGCCACCTCACCAACCCGTAAGGATATTGCTTCTTGAGCAAAAAGTAAAACAGTAATATGGAACATTATACAATGTGCTTAAGATCTATTGCTCCGTTGATTTCTTTCGAAAAGTGAATGGTGAACCTTTTACCTACTGAAAACTACTATAAAATAGAAAAACGAGCTAAGCTTAAAAATTTGTGAGGGGAACATTACACAAAGTTAGTGGCGTTGAACATAGCTAGAAGAACAAGACTACATATCTAAAGCATTTGACACCATTTATATGACACAATCGAAAACTTATATATGGCAACGTGACGTAGCACCTAAATGTATTACTAAATCATGCTTCTCTGTAGGTGAAGGCTAATCTCAGGAACCAGGGTAAGAATTTTGATATGATTTTCACTAATAGATAGACTAATTCCTGAGGAATATTTATATATATAATTTACTAACAAACCCGTCAATGCATCGCAACTGCTAAATATGGCCGGTCGCGGTGGCCGAGCGGTTCTAGGCCCGGAACCGCGCGACTGCTACGGTCGCAGGTTCGAATCCTGCCTCGGGCATGGATGTGTGTGATGTCCTTGGGTTAGTTAGGTTTAAGTAGTTCTAAGTTCTAGGGGACTGATGACCTCAGATGTTAAGTCCCATAGTGCTCAGAGCCATTTGAACCATTTTTTGCTAAATATGTACGGTTACTAAATATGCATGAGAATTGGATATACGTCCTAATCTCCTTCTGTCCCCTCTCCCCCCATCCTCCTCTGTCCATCACCTCCTCCCCTTCTCCCCTTCGACCCCTCCCCCCCTCTCTCTGTCCATCTTCTCATTTCCCTTTCTCTATTTCCTCCCCCCTCTCCATCCATCCGCCTTCTCTCTCTGACATGGAGGCCTATTTATTGCTTCTGCAAAAGAAACCGTGATTGGAAATGGAAGTCACGTAAAATGAAAGGATAAATCGGTTGGCACCATTGGCATACGAGGTATGAGAGTGAACAATCTCGGAACACTTTTAACTATCAAGGATTTAATTTACATAAAGCTGATTGATATTGAATCGTTGTTTCACCTTGAGATAGACCATTACAGAACTCGTGCGTAATTTGGTAACTGATGCAGAGTATTTCACATATGGTATTCATTTTCCTCGTTGACAAGGGGGATTACGCGTGAAATAACCATATATTGTCCCCTTGACTGTTGTAAGCAGTATATATCCTGCTATCCCATTTAAAATATTCGATTTTATTTACACATGATATCAATTATTGTCAGTGGTTTTTAGGATGAACAGTACGTAAAAAATAATTAGCTTTCCATGAATGTTAGTAAGGAATTACAAGAATGGCTGTAGCTCAGAGAATATTACTGTCTTATAGCTTTATGAAGGGAAGGTACATTCATTTTATGCAAGCTTGGCTGTACAGTTTTGCTTTAAAAGCTTATGACAAACTTGGTCACCTCACACAGGACATCTTGTTTTAGTACAGCTTCAGTAACGCCTGGATAATTATTGCAGTGCTTGGAAAATCCTCCCCCCTGCCCCCTCCCCTTAGGCATAATCCAAAGGAAATCCCAGGTCAAAACTCGGGCGGGGCCTTCAGACTTTACATTTTTCTCATTATTCTTTTATATTAGATTGTACCTTCAATACTATGAGATAAAGAGGTTGGCACAGAAGAGGAATTCGCGGCGGACCGCATCATACCAGTCAAGAGCCTGATGAACCCAAAAATAAAATAAAAAACGTTTCATATATCTCAATTGATATTCGCAATCTGTTGAAGTATGAATTTGAGCATGGTCATACAAGAATAATCACTGTTGTACATAAAGTACATCCAGAAATGCTGGAGCTTTGACTACAATTCTATTGTCATTTTACAGCTCGTTTGCAGTACTATTTTGCAGGTCGTTAATACTTCTTGTACAAAATAAGATTGTTAATTATCTGGGGAGGAGAGGATCGCAGATGGCTGCAGACTCGGTTTTGTTTCTGTGGTGACGTGGTAAAGAATCCATCAGGAAGGTGGAAGCGGTAATGGGTGCCTGGACCCTTTGCAGGCAGGAAGCAACTCGGATGAATAGACCGGTGATTTGGTAGACGATACCAAGTATCAGTTCAGGTAGATTATGCTCCAAGGAGATACCGTGCGGCTCATCAAGTAGAAGTTCATGTAGCAACTGTACATTTGTATTCATACTATACTACACAAAATCTGCTTCTTCCTAGAACAGAACTTTGCTAATATATTGATAACTTCATGACATACATTAAAAACAAATTAATTAACTATATACATTTTATTTGCGTGCGAAGATCAGTGCTTTCAGCAGCAGTTCGATATAAATGGAGAGCGGCTGCTCGTGGCGGTTGTTATTTATAGATTGGTATTCGTCGCGAGCATTCTCCGAGTGGCTTTCTTCTTACAAGATGGCAGTGCGGGAAAGGTGACTATCAGCCCGGTCTTTTTTTTTTTTTCTCGCGACAATCATTGTTTTTGCAGCTCTGTTCCAAATTTTTTCAGAGGTAATTCCAGACACCTGTTTGTCCCGGGTTTAACTATTCTGAAACCCTCTGTCCCGAATTAGATATGTAATTCACATGTATCGGTATATTTTACTATTAGTTCAGGTAGTGAAACTGACAATAAGATTCTGCTCTTTCCAAGAAGTACCCAATTACATCATTGTACACACGACACAAAGCTGGTTTCTACCACCTTACGTCATACGTACGTGAGAAAATGTATCAGATCGTACTGTGTGCTACCTAGTGTGACAGTATATTGGATTAGTTAAATTTAGTTGTTTTTATTAATCAAAAACCACAGCTTCAGGCAAAATGAGCTCAAAGAAGCGCAAGTGCTCTTTCAGTGAAGAATTGCAAAATGATTTTCCGCTCATCAGTTACATTAGTTCTTTGGACTTCGAACGTGTGCTTCTAGTTTCTCAATAAGTCACAGTGGACGTGGAGAAATACGACTCAGCTTAAAAAAGCGACAAAAAGGCTGTCACTGCAGTAGAGTCTCGTGCAGCATTAAAGTGATTCTTTAAATCTGAGTAACTTTGTGGTCAGGAGGAGTGGTTAGTTTCAACTGAGGAAGTCTTCGCATAACACATAATCCCGCACCATCATATCTACAGATCTATGCATTGAACGTCGAAGCTTCTTTAAGCAAATTTAGATCCTAAATTTGCATGTGCACGAACAAAAACACAGGTCACAGTTGTGAATGTCTTTGATCCTCATGCTTTAGATATGTCGCGATGTGATTTGGAAAAGATGACATTTATTTCACTTCTAACTGATGCGTGTAACCACAGAGAGATTAACGGCTTTCCTGTCCTTGTAAGACATCGGAATTTGTTATATGTCCCTAATTTGGACCCAGAAAACTGGGTTACCGTAAGTGCGACTCGTAACGGTCGGCCCGCATCTCGTGGTCGTGCGGTAGCGTTCTCGCTTCCCACGCCCGGGTTCCCGGGTTCGATTCCCGGCGGGGTCAGGGATTTTCTCTGCCTCGTGATGGCTGGGTGTTGTGTGCTGTCCTTAGGTTAGTTAGGTTTAAGTAGTTCTAAGTTCTAGGGGACTTATGACCACAGCAGTTGAGTCCCATAGTGCTCAGAGCCATTTTTTTTCGTAACGGTCGCGCCGCTGTTGCATCCGCATGTGCCAGATACGCGTCTACAATGCCTGGCGGAACCGCGAATTCATATTTAGAGTTGGATCAAGAGTTAGTAAAAGGAAATAATATATGAAGTAGGAACAAAAGAAGCAAATGCGTGGCACAAAAGCTTGTGCCACGCTATGACAAGTACCTACAAAATTTCGGAAGCTATGTAGAAAAGTAGTTTAACAGTTGTAGATCTTTGAACAGTAAATATTTTTTTCTGTATCTGTATACGTTTGTTTTATATAACCAAACGGAACTTACTTTATGGACATACCTCGTAGTAGCGGTACGTCCCCGCGCACTAAAAAAAAAAAAAAAAAAATGGCTCTGAGCACTATGGGACTGAACTTCTGAGATCATCAGTCCCCTAGAACTTGGACCTAATTAAACCTAACTAACCTAAGGACACCACACACATCCATGCCCGAGGCAGGATTCGAACCTGCGATCGTAGCGATCGCGCGGTTCCAGACTGGCGCCTAGAACCGCTCGACCACCCCGGCCGGCCCCGCGCAGTAAAATCTAGTCATATGTATCAGGTGTTTCTTAATTCTCGTATCTTTCTACTAGGTGTTACAGTCATTGGATATATACAGTGATTCAAAAATAGAGATGAATCGTTTCTGTACTAAATAAACATACTTTGATAAACCAAAACATCACAACCAACTGCTTAATAGCGTGATGATTAACCTCTGGAAAGCAATACAGCAGCTATTGTGCGTATCATGTATTCTAAAAGTCTTTGGTGGATTTCTCGAGGTATGTGACAACAAATGTCTACGCAAATGTCAGGATATCATTGGAAATTATTACGGGCCAGTGTTTTTGCGAGGGGAACAACCTCCCAATAGCATCCCAGATGTGTTCCATCGGGTTCAAATCGTGCGGATTTGGCAGCTAGGACATCAACGTTAAGTTCACTTTCATTTCTCTCAAACCACGTTAGCACGATTCTCGCCTTGTGACACAGATAGTTATTCTACTGAAAGATGCCATCGCCGTTGGAGAGACTTAAGCCTGAAGGTAAGCATGCTATTTGCTATATTGTTCAGTTGGGTGCACGGTCATGGTGCCTTCGATTACTTCTACAGGTCCCATTGAAGCGCCGGTGAATGAATGTTTCTCATAGCGTAGTACTGCGCAAACGAGCGCGCATCCGTAATGTTGCATGTTTGGAGCAGCGACTCGCCTGGTTGTCGATGTATCTGGACACGCCCATCAACCTGGTGTAACAGGAAAAGTGATTCATCTGACCATGTGACACGTTTTCCTTGATCCACGGTTCAATGTCAATTATCATAATTGATGATGTCACTATATTAACATGGGAACACATAGAGATCGTTCATTGCGGAGCTCCGTGTTCAACAGTGTGCGCTGAACGGTGTGCTCCGAAATACTTGTAGCTTGCACCAGCATTGTACTGTGTCGCCAGATCTGCCTACCCTGTTTTACAGAATTGATAACCCTCCGACATCCACTTTCTGTGGACGTCCAACACCGTGTCGCCTTCTCGCCCTTCAACCACCTTCCACAGATGCTCATGACACAACCACGCGGACAGACGATCGGCTTTGCCGTTTACGGGATGCACGTTCCCAGACGCCGGGTTAAAACAGTCTGGCCTTCGTCAAAGTAGTTTATGTCGCTTGACTTCCACGGTTATGGCCCGTATCGTCGCTTGAACGATTCCCCATTCGTCTCTGCTCCGCTAATGCTCTTCCCTTAGAAAGTCACGTGCCTACAACGCAACGAAGCGGTATTAGATTATAATTATTTGTTAGTTACCTCTGATTCAGATGCCACATTTGATTCTTTGGCGTTCAGATTCCTCACTTTCTTGAATGTAGTACTTGTTTTTTTATAATGACATGAAAAGGGAATGTGTTCATCTTGAATGCCACAGATGGATTTTTGGATAGGAACACGCTCTTCTTTCTTTGTTTAGGTTGTCCCATTTCTGCTTTCATTTCGCTGTCAAGTGTTCCGGTGTCGTAGAATCCTAATTAATACGATTATACCGGCACCTATTAGGCATGCGAGGAGTTTGTGTGGGATATTCAGGAACATACTGCACACACACCTAGTACTGCCGTTCAAAGCGCGCTCCTGATTTCACTGTATGCGCTGACACTCTGAGTGTACTATTTCGTACTCGATTTGCATGTCCTCAAGGTTTCGTGTAGTTTGCATAATTCCTTCAGTAGGTCAAAGTTTGTACTGCACTCGTCACTGATGTTGGTAAAAGCAAGGGATGTAGATAAAGGGTTTAACGTTCAGTCTGATGGGATGATGAGTGAGCTCTGATGGGACAAGAGTAAGGGAGAGGAGAGTGGGGGTGAAACAGCATTCGTCTGTCTTTACCAACTCTTGGACTCAAAACTGGACTGGACAACAGAATAATTATACGCCGTGTATCTCTCAAAAACCGCCTGATTTTGATCTGCCTCGCAAAACATTGGCCATTCTTAATAGAATTGGTACCCACCATGGCCGGTATCGATAATTTTTTATACAAAAAGCATAAGTAACCATCCACACTTCGTGATTGCGGAGAATCATAAGCCATCAGACAAAACAGGGAGGGTGGCCCACGAGATCATATGAAGTTAGACAGGAGTCGACAGAGTACAATATTAACATACAAGTTCATTGGCAGCGTTTTATATCATTTATGTTGTACTCAACACTCTGGTATTACTTCATTATATATGTCAAAAAGCATAACGATAGTCAAATAAAAATGCTCAACTGCAAGTTATTATGAGCAGGTTTTACGTTTGTCTCAAAGAGACTGTAAATAAATTGGACAGTAAATGCATTAAGTTCAGTTTACTGCTGTAAGACTCAAGGTACTAAACAATGTAGTGAGTTAGAAGGATTGTGGTGTTCTCGAACTAGTAGCCGCTCTGAAATTTAGCCGCAAGCTGAATTCAGTGATTAATGAGAAATAAAAGTAATTGTAAGCAACTGTATTTCATTTTTGCAACTGCCGCGCCTCGTCTTTATATATGTATTTAATGGCAAATGGGACACAGAGATTGTATTTAATGTGCAATTGACTAACTGTTAATTTGAATATCTCATATTTATCCGACGAACCATAGAATTGACCACTACTCTATTGTGAACACCTGGAGAATAATTATGGCCCCATCATAAGGAGAACTCTCATTTAGCTCTTATTATCCTTTCCTGAATAATATTTACTGTAACAGTTGCCTTGTCAGGGTTATGCTAATTCCTTAAGTACTACAAATTCTCGTCCCGAGCGCCACTGAGTTTCTTTGCGCGCGACGATTTGGTGTGATGTTGAAGAAATTGATTGAAATTTCAGAAAATCCGGTTCCTCGCCTCTTGAAACTACAGTGTGTATTCGTGGAGCTGCTGACACTTCTGAGGTTGGACATTAATTAATAAGCAGATGTCATTTGTTCATTTCCATACACGAAAGGTATTTTCAGAACATTATTAAAACTGTACACATTACGTATTTAAGTCATGTGAAACATTTCAGAACCTCAGCAAGGTTTCTCATTACTTAAAAAGGACTTTTCACCTCCCCTACGAATTCTGAAATACTGTAAATGAATTTTTTAAATCTTATACAACAGTCAACCAAAATGAAAATAAGCATTGCAGTCACTTCGCACTGTACGTACGGTATACGATTCTACTCAACTTAGTGCTACTATTACTTTATCTATCTGGTATACTTTGAGATTGTAGACGCTAAATGTCGCAATATAAGTTAGTGTCTACAGTAGCACTGAAACAGACGTGAAAATTCTCATCATATCTTGTCCACATTAGATAAGGGATCCCTTATTGACACAGTAACTTTAAATCATTAAATTCGTTGTTCTTTAATGAATTGCACTATACCTGTATGCAGTGACATTATCTAAAGATGTCGGAAACTTTTAATGTGAATGCCTAAAATTTATGTAAACAAGTTGTATGACATGATGAATCTACACTGCTGATAATGGAAAGTGTTGCACTGTGAAGCACCAGTCCAGTATTTTAGTGGAGATGTTCCGTCACATAACGGGAATTTAATGATTCAACTTTCATTAATCTCGTAACTGTTCTCCATCGTATACATCACCATGAGCTATGACCCCCATAGGCAGAAATAAACTCTATTCATTGTGGCATGGAAGCAAACAGGATCCGAATACTGACACACATAATTTGTCAGTTCACGAAGACTGCTGGCTGGTATGACCGTATACGTCATCCCATCGCATCACAGACGTGTTCTGTGGGTGACAATAAAGGGACTGGGCAGACCTGTTGAGAATCCATACATTTCTCGTTTGTTGTGTGGATTGCAATGTGGAGTATTGCATCATCCAGCTGGAGTGTGCCACCTGGTGCCGTGATCATGAAGGGGATGACAACATTGTTTACTATTCTTCCTACGTGCTGGCTAGCATTCAACCTCTATCTAGCAATTAGCAAACGAGTCCTGTTGTCACGTTCAACAGCTCCCCACTCCAGGATACCAGGAGACGGAAATATTTGGGTCTTCAGAATCCGTGCTTCCTGTGACCTTTTACCAGGTCGCCTACGGACAAGTTGCTGTCGATCTGACCTACCATAAATAGATGAGAGACAACTTTCTGATTTCTAAAGAATGCCACTGAATATTCCAGATCTCTCTGGGTCTGCACTATTCAAGTCTCCGTGGTGTGTGATATGGTGTCGGTGGTAAACGACGCATGGCAACTCAGTATCTAAAACCCACGTCCAGTAAATTTTTCTGACGATTCATGGTAACACTGTGCCTATACAATTTTCCCTAATTTCAAATGTTTGCCTATCACTCGAACAATTTACGATATCTTCGTCGTATAGTGGAAGTACTAGTGCCTCCTTCTCTCGCTACACTGTTGTCCTGAGTCCATCTCGTCACCACCCGTCCTGAAGCCATTGCAATACAGCCAGATATCTGTGCGATCTGTAAGTATGTTGTCCCCATGTCGCACTTTCCCGAAGTCCGAAAGATGGAAATATGCTACAAGTGCACGTTCTCTTGACGTTCTGTGTTGCAAACTCCGCCTGAAACGTTCCAGTGACGTTTGACACATACAACAGCCATCATGTACTACAACAGCCATTATGGACTTATACCGTTGTACATCTGTAGGAAGATTTCTTCTCTAGAAATACTGATAATTAGCTCGTATATGGATGAAATGAACACCAAACATTGAAACACTTAGAGTACCAGTCTATCAGCATCCGGTCGAGATATACAAATTGAAATACTTTCAATTTCCGTCCGTGTGCAATCGGCATTCAGAAATTCCGACTCTTTGGTGGAAGCCAAATATGTGTCTGGGATTCTTAGCAGTTCTTCATATAACGAGTGAAGCATACTAAATTTCCATGACTATATTATAGATTTTATATGTTATTAAGTTATTTATGTACGCTGATGAAAAAAAAAACGCAACAACGAGGAGTTATGTAACATAAACGAAAGTTGGTAGACGTGCTTCTACATCTGAAATATGTCTATTGAGATTTCGCGCCAATTGTATAAGAGCGGAGGTAGTAGAACCACTATGAGGATGCAAATCAGGTTTGCTTTAAATACTCGTTGTAACGAACATGAGCGTTAGCTACCTTTGAGACTGGAGGAGGTGAGTTGAGTTTGTTAAGAATGCCGCTGAGCGACGAAGAGGCCATTATCATCACCTAACTGAGTTTGAACGAGGTCGTATTATAGGGCTACTTCAAACTGGATGTTCCATCTGCGATACTGCAGAAAGGCTTGGCGGGAATGCAGTCTCTATACATGACTGCTGGCAACGGTGGTCACGAGAATGTACGATCGCAAGACCGAGTTCCCGACAGGCTTTTGGTACTACCAATAGGCAAGACCGTCGTCTTCGGCGTATGGCTCTGGCTCATCGTCTTCATCTGCAGCAGCAATTTGAGCAGCAATTGGCACCAAAGTGACACAACGAACTGTTACAAATCGGTTATTTCAAGGGCACCTCCGAGGCAGACGCCCTGTAACGTATATTCCACTGACCGCAAACCATCACCGTTTGCGACTTAAGTGGTGTCAAGCGAGAGCTCATTGGATGGCAGGGTGGACGTCTGTTGTGTTTTCTGATTAAAGCTGATTTTGCCTCGGTGCCAATGATGACCGTGTGTTTCTTAGAAGGAGGTCAGTTCAGGGCCTGCAACCAACCTGTCTACATATTAGACACACTGGACATACATCTGGAGTTATGGTCTGGGGTGTGATTTCGTATGACAGCAGGAGCACTCTCGAGGTTATCGCAAGCATCCTGAATGCAATTTCATACATCATTCTCACTGCAGGGAGTGTTTTCCAACAGGATAACACTCGCCCACATACCGCTCTTGTAACCAAACATGCTCTACAGAGTGCCGACGTGTTGTCTGGGCCTCCTAGATCACCAGATCTGTCTCCGACCGAGCACATGAAGAACATCATCGGACGACAACCCCAGAGTCATTTACAAACAGCACTAACTGTCCCTGTGTTTACCGATCATGTGCAACAGGCATGGAACTCCATCCCACAAACTGAAATCCAGCATCTGTACAACACAATGCATCCACGTTTGCAAGCTTGTATTCAACATTCTGGTGTCTCACCGGTTATTAATGTACCAGCACTTCACGTTTACAATGGCTTATCTCGCGCTTACATTAATCTGTGATCTTGCAATGTTAATGACTTAAATATATTACCTAGACAAATTACTCTACATAATTATTTTTTGGTATTGCGATTTTTCTTCTGTCAGTGTATGTATGCTGCACTCGATGTAACTATAAGATGGGGCGCGAACTTTATCATTTACTAGTAATATCATTTCGATAATTTTGCATCCCATTCCCATACAAATCTCGGGAAGGTTTTACTGTGTATATTTGTGTCTGTCTACATCCTGGTGTCTCTGATTTCATCATCGTGGTCTAATGTCGAAATGTGTGCGAGAACCAACAATACGTTTTATAGGATACTGTCGCTGAAACTTGGAATGAAGCACGACAACCTTTGATTATGTTTTATGGCTTATACCTAATACACTTTCCATGTACAGTAATTATACTCAGCTTTTACAACAATTTCTTAGTGAACCGTATAAGCATATTTTCCATTCTGTCTCCTGGCAAAATGTGTACTTTCGAGTGTGTTAATCTGTATGGTAAGTCAGTCAAGGATACGTGAGAAACATCACAGATTCTTTAAGTTTTGTTCTTTAACTTTTGGCAACAGATGAAAATCGGGTTTCGCCAATCGGGACTGTGTGGAGGATGGTCGATGAAAGAGAACCCAAGGCCTCGAATTATTGCAAATCGATGCGCTCATGTGGGGACTGGCATTGTCAAGCTGACGGAGATGGTGTCCTATGAGTGGGTGGTTAGAAAGTCGATTAAAACACGCTGTTTCTCTGCACCAACATAGTTACGTTAACACCGCCATGTTACACGCTACTATTCAGATCCCTTAAACAGAAGAGGGTTGCAACTTGTGTCAGGGAAGCGGGGAAATCGGCCGAGTTATATGTATGGCCTAACACCTCAACCTTTATTGAGGACAGAATAAAAAAATTCGTAGGCATTACTTTTGAGCACGCAGCAGCTATACAACTTTGTGACGGAACCAAATGAGGTCAGGCTGAAACAGTTGAAAAACAGATGGAAATACAGATTAGCAACAATTTATAATGAATTATTAATAAAAGCCTCCAGTACTTAACTTGAATACGAAGATTCTGGGTGGCAAAACATATCAGTGTTCACTAGCAGTGACTTGCACAAAGTCAATTTGGCTCTTCTTGCCGGCGACTGTAGATTTGTCCTAGACACTCGCTGAGGTTCCTCGATGAACTAACTATCTATTCAGTGGACCCATGTGTCTGCTTGTATCCAGATGGATAGTCATTTGGGAACTATTTGTGTGGCGTAAGGCGGAAGGGTAACATAGTCCATGTCTTGTGCACCATTCTTGGAGCTCAGCCTTAGCCGTTTTGCGCATGAGATGTAGGCAGCTCGGCGATCTTCTAAGTTGGCTTTCTCCAGTGTCTTCTCGAGGACACTACAGGCACTTTACTGTGAAGTAAACGTGTCTAAAATTTATCACTCGTTACCTCTGCTATTAAATAGGCACCTTGAAAAGTACAGTATACTTTTTTTATGATATCTTATGTGACCCCTTTCACAGGAATGCTCAGTTTTGTTAGAGGCTTCTTGCATAGAAGTCCAAAGAAGCAAAACAATTTTTTTTAATGTTCATCCTTGTGATTGGAGGTTTGAGGCACTTTGGCCGTTCACTTATAAAATGAAACACCTGCAGCCGTTCTTGCGATGTTATTTATTATGGTGGTAAGCTCCTGTGGGACCAAACTGCTGAGGTCATCGGCCCCTAGGCTTACACGCTACTTAATCTAACTTAAACTAACTTGCGCTAAGGACAACACACTCACCCATGCCCGAAGGAGGACTCGAACCTTCGACGTGGCAAGGCGCCTCAGACCGCGCGGCTGTTATTTATTACGTGGCTATCAGTTTCGCTGCTTCAGTACACCACCTCCAGACCTTAACTGACACTGAGGAGTTCACTTCAATCGTATACGCGATTCATTAGTGGCCAACATCTAGGAACTGGTTTCCGCAGACTACCTGTAACAATGAAGTTATGTCTCCAACCAACTACCAACTGATGGTTGGAGACTGATAACAGCTGCTGACTGTTTGTTTTGCGTAATGAAACAGAACATCTACAGCCATATCTCCAACATCAACTACCAACTGGTGGTGGATAGTTGATGGTTGGAGACACAACGTCGTTGTTACAGGTAGTCTGCGAAAACCATTTCATAGATATCTGCTACTCATAGATCATGTATACGATTGGAGTTAACCCCCTCAGCGTGAGTTAAGCCCTTAAAATGGTGCACTGAAGTGCCGAAACTGGTAGCCACATAATAAATAACATCGGGAGGACGGCTGTAGATGTTCTATTTTATTACACAAAAGAAACAGCCAGTAGCTGTTATCACTTAACAGTTCGCAGATATTGTATATTTCTCGAAACACTTCGTGTGTAGGTTATGAATAAAAATGGCTCTGAGCATTATGGGACTTAACTTCTAAGGTCATCATTCCCCTAGAACTTAGAACTACTTAAACCTAACTAACCTAAGGACATCACACATATCCATGCCCGAGGCAGGATTCGAACCTGCGACCGTAGCGGTCGCGCGGTTCCAGACTGTAGCGCCTTTAACCACGTGGCCACACCGGCCGGCTATGAATAAAAAACCATAAGTGCGAGTGACAGCAGAAACCGTTTTCTGAAGTCGGAACTTACAGTCATAGGCTATTAACTGTCCAGTCACACTAATGTGACCACTTTTCAGAATCCTGAATAATTACCTTTTGCAGCGCGAAACGTGCAGGAGGAGTGTCAGTGAGGTTCTGGAAGATAAGATGTGGAGCCATGCCGACTCCAGTGCTGTGGCCATCTGCGTTAGATTTCCCGGTTGGAGGATCCACGGCGCGAACATTCGATCTAGGTGGTCGCAGAGATTGTAGATTGGGTAGCCAGGGTCTACGGTAAACTCATCCCGGTGCTGTGCGACTCTTCGTATTTCCTGTTGGTAGGTGCCATCGAGCCGAGGAAAAACAAACGGCATGTAAGGATGGACATGGTCCCCAAGAATAGATGCATACTTGTGTTGATCCATTGTGCTCTCCAGAATGGCGTGATCAGCCAGGGAATGCCACGAAAACATTCCCCAGATCATAACCCTCATTCCTCCGGCCTAGAACTTTTTCCGTGATTATTGCAGGAAATTGGCTTTCAGTCCGATGGAGCATAAAACGTGATTCATATGAAAAGGCCACCTGTCGCCGCTTAGGGGACGTCCGGTTTCGATACTGGCGAGCAAATTCCAGCCTTAGTCGCCGATGAACAACTGTCAGCATGGGTGTCTGGTGCGAAAGCTCACACGCAACAATGTTTGCTGAAAGATCGTTGACGAGACAAAGTTGGTAGGCCCTTGCGCCAGTTGCTCAACAGTCGCACGTCTATTCGTCCGCACACAACCTCTCACAAATCGTTCACCCTGTCATGTATGGCCCGTGGTGCACCATAGTTACCTCGGCACCGGTTTTAAATAACGCCATTTTGTCATGCACAGTATACTTTAACCACAGTCGGAAATACTTCTACCCTTGGGCCGAAAGCTAATGATCATGCCCCTTTTGGACATAAGGTAAATTACCGAGCGAGGTGGCGCAGTGGTTAGCACACTTGACTCGCATTCGGGAGGACGACGGTTCAGTCCCGCGCCCGACCATCCGGATTTAGGTTTTCTGTGATTTCCCTAAAATCGCTCCAAGCAAGTTCCAGGATGGTCCTTTTGAAAAGGCATGGCCGACTTCCTTCCTCGTCGTTCCCTAATCCGATGAGACCGATGATCTCACTGTTTGGTTTCTTCCCCAAACATCCCAACCCAACATCAGGTAAATTGCTCCATTTCCACATTACGACGACTGCAGTCCCCTGACACGCTTTATATAACTTCCACTAATAGAGCTGCTACGTGCCGCCTGTGAGTGTTGACCACACGTTAACGTCGAACATACACTCCTGGAAATGGAAAAAAGAACACATTGACACCGGTGTGTCAGACCCACCATACTTGCTCCGGACACTGCGAGAGGGCTGTACAAGCAATGATCACACGCACGGCACAGCGGACACACCAGGAACCGCGGTGTTGGCCGTCGAATGGCGCTAGCTGCGCAGCATTTGTGCACCGCCGCCGTCAGTGTCAGCCAGTTTGCCGTGGCATACGGAGCTCCATCGCAGTCTTTAACACTGGTAGCATGCCGCGACAGCGTGGACGTGAACCGTATGTGCAGTTGACGGACTTTGAGCGAGGGCGTATAGTGGGCATGCGGGAGGCCGGGTGGACGTACCGCCGAATTGCTCAACACGTGGGGCGTGAGCTCTCCACAGTACATCGATGTTGTCGCCAGTGGTCGGCGGAAGGTGCACGTGCCCGTCGACCTGGGACCGGACCGCAGCGACGCACGGATGCACGCCAAGACCGTAGGATCCTACGCAGTGCCGTAGGGGACCGCACCGCCACTTCCCAGCAAATTAGGGACACTGTTGCTCCTGGGGTATCGGCGAGGACCATTCGCAACCGTCTCCATGAAGCTGGGCTACGGTCCCGCACACCGTTAGGCCGTCTTCCGCTCACGCCCCAACATCGTGCAGCCCGCCTCCAGTGGTGTCGCGACAGGCGTGAATGGAGGGACGAATGGAGACGTGTCGTCTTCAGCGATGAGAGTCGCTTCTGCCTTGGTGCCAATGATGGTCGTATGCGTGTTCTTATTTCAATTTCCAGGAGTGTAGATGGCAGACACATTAATGTGACTGGACCGTGTGAATATCTGTTACAATTAAGAAAGTGGAGAACAAGTAGGTGAAAATTTCCTGCCGTACATTGTGATAATCGTACATCAAAGAATAAGAGCAAAGTCTATGCAAATGTAGTTGTAATCATTTTCAGTCATGTTCGTAGTGAATGTACTGCTCTCGTAGCAAAGCTGCGTTTGCCCTGTTATCAGGAACGTCCGATGCTGAGGCAGTTGCCCGTTATCTCCTCGAGATGAGGCCAGTGCACAGCTTGCCACATTGACGGTAGCCGCTGCTGGCTCCTCAGAAGAAAACCGTCAAATCGCCCTGCTGTCTTCATTCTTCGTGTAGCTACGGACGCTACACTTTCATCAAATGTCTTACATGCTACACGCCAGTTACGAGAGTTTCTGTTACACTGATAATGAGGCAGTCAGTGTCGTTTCCATTTTTCACATTAAAGTACCTTCCCTTCGACATTTCTAGTTCCAGCCACTGTAGCAATTACACCTACACCTACATTCACTTCTTGGCAATGTGGTAGGAGCGTGGTCCAGTGCATGTCTTGATACCCATTTCTTTATGTCAGCTCAGTGTAATGAACTATGAACTCAGAAATGAAAAATCCAGCTTGTGGGCAAGTACATTGAGTTGTTCTTTAATTTTGGAACTCGCGCAAAAAAAAAAAAAAAACTGGCGCAGTAACTCGTTCTCGTCCTGAGCTATAAGCGATCCGGTCCCTTTTTTCCGAAGCGGCGGTCACTTCAGTTGACTATTGCCTATTGACCTGCAAAGTGCGCACTTCAGACGTTTTCGTTGATTTTTTCTTATTTTTTGGTCTTCGGCAGTTAGCGGACATTTGGCCAGCTAAATAATTACAGACAGTATAAAACATAAATCGATGACAGAATGTGATATCATACAGATACAAGTTTAACAGCGGGCTTCAGAAACCCACTGTTGATTGACAGGCATTTATAATATTTTACAGCAATTTTTCGTAATTTAAAGAAAAAGATGGAAGACCAGTATAACAGTATTAGCGTTTAACATTGGCGTTGTGGCGCAAATATAAATAAAGGTACAAATACATGTTTAGAAAACGTATTTCACAATCAGTGTAAAATTTTTAGAGTTGATTGTTCTGGCATCACAAATCTAAGAAATAAAACTAAACCAACAGAAATTCAAGTGATCAGTGCCGGTATTGAAAGAAATATATATAAAGAAACGTATTAACATTTAAAGACGGTTAACATAGTTCCCAGAGCTGCGTCATTAGTAGAAAGATATCTCGGGAGCTTGTAAACATTTAATAAGCTCTTTAGTGTATGCAGGATTACTCAAAGAAAGTAGATTGGCTGTGCTCGTAGAAAACAGTACTTTCAGAAGACGCAATTGTCGCAAAAACGATTGTTTGTGCCTCTCCCGTTTGCACATGTGAAGAGGTTGTGACTGACACTACCTTCTCTAGAGTTAGTGCAGTCACAGAAAGGAGTAGGTGCAATTTCAAAGCGGCTGAGGTGCATCGGAAAACTTCTCATACGACAGACACTGGATATCAGCAATCTGGATAGGCTAATGTCGCGAAACCTGCGTCTTCGTGGAATGACAGTCTCAACACAGGCTTAACATCTCCCCTCGAAGAACTGTGACACGTTCCAGTCCTTTTGCTGTTGTTGAAAGACATACTGTGTGACGAGGCCTTACAGTTCAAGGGTCGATGGAAGTTTCGGATTTTGTTTTTATTTAGCGAGAATATCGACTTATTCATTATGAACAATGACACAGTGATATTTAACGTATAGGAATTCTATTGTCTGACTTTGGATTTCACACTGGCAACACGGCCAAATGATTGCCAAGATGAAACTGTTGGTCTCTGATTAACATTCTTCTGCCTCTGAGGCTGTAAAACCGACACAGAATCGGATAGAATGAGGACCTTGGAAACTGAAGATAGCTGACATGTTGTAAGGCTGCTAGTTTCATTCGTCGGTTGAAACATTTTTGGGGACTTGTATTTGTGGACAGAGAAAGGCAAATCCCACAGTTTCTCCCTCTTTTACTTTGGGGCCATCGGTTTATAAATGCAGAAAGTCCGATCGCTTTTCACTGGGAGACACCGAAGGGCAGGTTCAGGC
The DNA here is from genome assembly GCF_023864275.1 of Schistocerca cancellata. Lineage (NCBI taxonomy): Eukaryota > Metazoa > Arthropoda > Insecta > Orthoptera > Acrididae > Schistocerca > Schistocerca cancellata. The sequence continues at coordinate 441,340,911 of NC_064631.1, forward strand.
GCCTGTACTGGATAGATGTTTTACGTCTTTCGCACCTTTCCTTCGCTAAGTGTAAGCGTTGTGTGTTGTTAAGCGTAACTTAAGTGTAGCTGACTGTAGCTGGTGTGTACGTGTGTGTGTGTGTGTGTGTGTGTGTGTGTGTGTGTGTGTGTGTGTGTGTGTGTGTTGGATGATGATGATGAGAGAAGGGAGAAGGTGAAACGCGGTGTCACCGAGCGAGATGGCGCAGTGGTTAGCACACTGGACTCGCATTCGGGAGGACAGTGATTCAAACCCGCTTCCTGCCGTCTTGATTTAGATTCTCATGATTTCCCTAAATCGCTTGAGGCAAATGCCGGCATGGTTTCTTTGAAAGGGCTCGGCCGACTTCCTTCCCCATCCTTCCCTAATCCGATGGGATCGATAACCTCGCTGTTTGGTCCCCTCCCCCGAATCAACCAACCACCCACACCCCGTGTCGGCACACAGCCTACGCCACTCGAATAACATCAAGGGGTAACCGACCTTAACGTCCTCATCCGGTGGACGAATCACCATCAAGTGTCGCGTGCCCTCAGTTCACGAGATACTGCGGAGACACTGGCAAAGACTGATAATCAGAAACTTTCGGCCACCACTCATCCTGTCCCCAATACCTCATAGGAAATGGGAAAATTGTCAACAACACGCGTCCTACCCGGACGATCATCCAGCCAAGTATTTGCCACTCCCGTAGGTGCTTACCTTCGGCGATCTGACGGGAGCCGGTGTATCCAGTGCGGTACGACCGTTGACATCATTTATGGTATACTCGACACATTAAATTCCGATAGACGAGTGGATTCCCCTCCAGCACTGCTTCAGAAATTAGTCGAGTCCTTGCTACGTCGTGTTTACTGAGGGCCTACACGATATTGGCAGCTGTACCAGTTTCTTTCGCTCTTCAGTATAGATAGGGGATTGAACTTGCTTGAGAATTTTTGTTAACAGGTGACCTCATATTCTACGGCTAATCACCAGGGCAGGGTGGCGGGCGCCGCGCTGAGCATTCCAGTAAATTAAGTTGAAGACCTCCATTTTGGAATGCAAGGGATGATTTGAAAAGAATATGCTATTAAGTACAAATTTGTTCGCAAGCAGTTTTCTACTGATGTCTGTCATTTCATCGGCTTCAGTTAAGAGAACGTTCTATGGGTGGAACCCATAGCATCTAAAGGCTATCGAATAGATCGGAATTGAAATTTTCTAGTTTCCTCAGGATGGACATTCGTCCGCTATGGAACGCCGAACTACCGTGATCAAATCTAGATATTATTAGTATAATATTTAACGCTTTTTCACAGCCACTCACTACGTGATTAATGTGAGAGACCCACCACAACTGAGGTTCAAATAAGACGCCCAGAATCGAGTCTGCAATGAACTGGGTAACTTTCAGAATGTAAGCTCATTCTGTCCAGCTTTCTCATGGTAAGGCTAGTTAGCAGCACTTTCCAAAGTAAGCCGCCACGCGTCTGTATTATACTTACTTTCGACGGTGATTATTTTACCGAGCGAGGTGGTGCAGTGGTTAGCACACTGGACTCGCATTCGGGAGGACGACGGTTCAATCCCGTCTCCGGCCATCCTGATTTAGGTTTTCCGTGATTTCCCTAAATCACTTCAGGCAAATGCCGGGATGGTTCCTTTGAAAGGGCACGGCCGATTTCCTTCCCCATCCTTCCCTCACCCGAGCTTGCGCTCCGTCTCTAATGACCTCGTTGTCGACGGGACGTTAAACACTAATCTCCTCCCCGACGGTGACAGCCTGGTTTCCCGTGCTCAGACTCCATCTTCTACTACGTATCGTTCGCTACCTCTGTGTTATTCTCGAGGAGTCGCTTGCATTTAGGATGGTTGTTTCAGACTTACATATTGCCCTCCTGAAATTGATCAAAGTAGCTTAATTCATATACCATTGTTGCAATACGTTACATATTACTACGTGAGTAACTCCACAGATTCCATGTACTGTCAGTATAAACGGACGCAGGTGCATCACTGATGGCCTCCTTTTTAAGGATTATTGATGATTCTGGTAATATTCTGTCCTGTCAACTTCAGAATTCTTAGGAATTGGGATGATTATATTCTTCTGGAAATCTGAGAGTTTTGCCTGTCTCATGTATCTTACATGGTAAGTCATTTTTCCAAAATGGTAACACGAATTATTTACAGAAGAATGGAAACACTGGAACGTACGTCGGGAAAGATAAGTTTGGGTTCTGAATAAATGTGGGAACACGTCAGGCAGTACTGACCCGACGACGTATTTTAGAAGGTCAACAGCAAAAAGTAAGCCTACATTAATACCATATGTAGATATTATGAATGTTGACTGGAAATATCAATGAAATTAAAATTCTTTCAAACTCTAAAAGGCAGCTAATGGTCCACCGTCAATAACAATCGAAATCTCTTTCATATACACTGCGCAACATACTTGAGTCCCACTTTTTCGAAGCCCGTAACTGCCTCCCATTCCAACGCAGAAGATTTAAATTTGGCTTAAAGGTACCTACAACCTTCCTCTGCAACGGTGCAAGTGCATGACGCTCTTTGACGTCACCCTGGGGCTCAGCGACGCTTCAAACAGCAAGGTGTCGATAAATGCGAAAATAAAGACCACAACTCAGAAGTTCATGTAGCTGTAAGATGGTTAATGATGTTCCATTGGTACAAAGCTACACCACAATTCTGACCAACGCCGCCTCGGACGTGTCACACGATCGGAAGCTCGTGGTAGCCCCCCCCCCCCCCCCCCCCACCATTCTTTGCTAACCCATATTTCCCAGCTTCTCCTGTCGTCTTTGTGAAGGACGTCAGAATCGCGACGCCCAGAGGTAAAATCACGCGGCTTTCTTATATGTGGCCGAGGCAGACATTTCAGACAAACCGCCGCTCAGAATCGACACAAAAAGGCCGTAGGGGATGGCGTAAAGGGCGTTAATGAAACTACTCTTTTCCTTGTGGCGTTGATTCCCACTCATTTCGCTGTCGAAGCTATAGAAAACGACAGTTTGCAGTGCGATGATCTACAGAACGATGTTTTTGACAACTTTTGACACTAGTGCCACCCCTGCGTGTTTCAACCCTACTCTAAGGACAACGTGGTCTGCAACGCGACTGGATGTCATCTCACCCCTTTGGATTGTTGTATAATCGCAATTTTTTGCTCTCATATACAAAGTAGAACAAGTAGGGGCCGTTCAGAACCACTCGAAGAAATTTAAATGCGATCCTAAGCAGTAAAGAAGTTTTATGATTTCTCAGCGCTTCTGTTTCGCGCTCTCCTATGGCGTCGTCACGGGGGTTGCTACATTAACATAAGCGTGAATAAAATGGGAAAAGGGCCCTCTGACCCTCCCCAGTCCGGCAACACCCTCGGTGTCACCCACACTTCTTTGTTGCGTACTTTGAAATATACCAATCAGAAATTTCGGAACCGATTCAGTATAACAACTGCTCTAACGTTGGCCTAGGCGTTAGGCAATCCCTACGACAATCTTTAGGTGTGATTGCCTACCTTCAGGCGCTAGAGCAGCCGCAAGACTGAACTGCTGTCGAAGTCTTCGACAGATACAGTTTTAAAGTGCTCAACATAGGTCGTTGGGTGACAGGAGGGTGTTGGCGAACTGGTTGGAAGGGGGCCTTTGAATGACCCTATGCACAAACGTGAAAATGTAGCAAAGCCCCGTGGTCACCCTACAGTAGGCCGGGAAAGAGACGTACTGAAAAATAATAAAACACCGTTGCTGCTTCGGATCACGTTCAGATTTCGTGTAATGGTTTTGAACTTTACCTCGATTCCTAGTGGTATACCAAAACAACAATTGGGTTACACTACACTCCAAATAGGTCAAATCACGTTCATTGGGGTTGTAGCCTCAAGTTGTCCTTAGAATATGGTTGAAATGAGCAAGGGGTGGCAGCAATGTTGAACTCTGTAAAGAACGTCGTCCTGTTGCTCGTCACACTGAAAACTGTCGTTTTCGACAGCAAAATGTGTGGGAATTAACGCCACAACGGAAGGGGAAGTTTGACTGACGCACTTTATACCACCACCTGAAGCCTTTTCGTGTCGAGTTTCAGCGGTGATGAGTCTGAAACGTTTCTCTCGTCCAACCGCAAGATAACCACTCGATTTAAACGCTGGGTGTTGCGGTACTGACCACCATCGCCGAGGCGAAAAACCAGGGGGTGAAATGTGGATAAGAGTGTGTGTGACGGCCTTTTCAAAACGTGACACGTCCACGGTAGCGTTGGGAAGCATTGTGGTCAAATTCGGTGCCAATGTGACATCATTAACTCGCCTTAGAGCTCACACGAACTTCTGAGCTGTGGCCTTTTTTTTCGCATTTTCGACACCTTGCTTTTTGACGCGTCACTGAGCATGAGGATGACGTCGCAGGGCGCTACGCTTTTACACCATTACAGACGAAGTATGAAGGCACCGTTGAGCCAAATTTCGAACTTATACGTCGAAATGGGAGACAATTACTGGGTTTCGAAAAAGTTATCCTTTAACTTTATTGCACAGTGTACTTATACTTGTCTGCAGCTCACTCTCGTCAAATGTTCCCCATCACACCGGTTTTCCTTCCTTCTACACAGCTTCAGATGTTCTAAACTAATCAATATATTCTTAATGCCCTGAACTATTGCTATTATTATTATTAATGCAAATTATTCTTGTTGTGAACGTTATCTAATAATCTTTGGTTATTGTTGTTCCTGATAAAAAAGAGAGCGCGTTAAGGCCCTAATCTGGTCCAGTTAAATAAACAATAAATAAAACTGTAAGCGTAAACAACTACCGGTACTGAACTCGTTGGTATCCTTTCTTTTCTTTTTAAGTCTCTCCTACGTTTGCAGTTTGATTCTCGATGTCTCTTCAGTTGTAAGATTTGCTTGTTCTTTTTTTTTTTTTTTTTCACCATTGTCTCGTCGATGTGTGACTTCAAGCGGTTCGGTATTACTTCTAATAGTATTTGTTACTCTGTTTACAGTCAATACACTGGGCTTTCATCTTCTCAGTCGAACAGCTAAGACAAGCAATTGCTACTTTAAATTGCTTCATTTTACTTTTGTAACTACCCATTCATTTTTCTTACTTTTTAAGCTGATGCCCACTAAAAACAAACATAGGGATTTTTTCCTTCTGCTCTTTGACATCTGCATCTAAGTCAGCGTTTTGTCGCTGTGGTATACTGGATGTTCAAAACAAGTGATTCATGAAAAGATCGTTCTTCGGTAGCCCAGCAATATTGGTAAGTTCTGACTTCATTTGTTCTTCTGTATGACATCAAAGCGCCTGGATACCGTATTTTGCTATTGTTTAACATGACGTTCTATTTCTAGATCACAATGACGCTGTTATTGGTTTGTCCAACCAACGCCATCCTTATCCGGAGCTGACTCGTTAATCAAACACTTAGTTATCGGGAAACTCAGCTGGCCCCGTCTTAGCCTCTATGCGCCTGCTTGTGATGAAGTAGTGACTGGTATTGCGGTTTCATTTACACCAGTTCTAACGAGCTACTTCAGTGGGTGTGTCTTCTGCTGTTGCAAACGTACTACACATTCAGTTTCTCTCGTCTGTGGTCCAGTCGATATGTCGTTTCTTGCGCTGGTCTTCTGGTATTACCTTCTAGTAATTTCTTTAGTAAGAAACATTGCTACAAAAACTTTTATCGTTATAATTTAAGGCGTTTCGCCAGTTTTGGTTTATTTATCCATCCTCTGCGGCAATGTTTAGAAGTTAAAACTAGCCATACTTCATCTAGAGAAAACAAAAGCAACCTTTAAAAAATTAAAATTTGAAAACGCGTTCTTTTTTATAAAATGTGTAATTCGAATATTAAAAAGAAACTATGATTGTTACTATTATTGTCTTCAGTCTGATGACTGGTCTCATGAAGGTCTCTACGATAGCCCGTTTTGAGCACGCCTGTTCATCTGTGCACAACTATTCAAACCTATATGCACTTGTTTACTGTAGTAAGCCCGCCTCCCTTCACACACGCACATCTTTCATCAACCATTGCTAAATTTTCTATTATGTGCTTGATACATCAAGATAAGTCCTCTCAACCGATCCATTCTTTTAGTCAAATTACGCTACAAATTTCTTTTATCCACGCTTCGATTCGGTACCTGTTCATTATTCTGAATCTCGTGCCCGTAAATTTTTTCCGACCAGACAGTAACAGAACCAATTCGTGAAGGTAACGTCTTAGACCTCCTAGCAACGGACAGACCTGAACTTCTCGAAATAGTCAACGTAGATGAGGGTATCAGCGATAATAAGGCTGTGGTAGCATCTATGACAGCGGTGTTACAAGGATTGTTAAGAACGGTCAGAAAATATTTTTGCTAGCAAGACAGACAGGATACAAAGTGCAGAGTATCTGATTAACCAAGTATTCAGGGCTGCGGACGAAGATGTTGGCCACAAATGGAAAAAGATTAAAAATCGTCGTTCATTATGCCTTAGACAAGTATGTTCCGAGCAAGGTGCTAAGGGATGGAAAAAATCCACCTCGTTTACTGGCCGCTGTTAGAAAACTTTTACGTAAAGAAAGAGAGCTTCATCACAGATTCAAAAGAAAATTTACCTGACAAAAAATAGCTGAACGAAGCAAAAATGAGCGTAAGGAGGGCAATGGTAGAAGTAAAATTTTGTGAACAGATCTGACTAAAAACTCTAAGAAGTTTTAGTCTCACGTAAAATGAGTAAGCGGTCCGAAAACATCTCTACATTTTCTCAGAGACGATACTGGCACAGAAACGGAAAATGACAGGGAGTAAGCCAAAATACTGATTTGCGTCTTCCGAAGTTGTTTCACCGCGGTAGATCGTAATAGGGCCCCTCCTTTCAATCACTGTACGAACATCGAAATAGCAAATGTTAAGGTAACTGGTTGCCGTACAGAGCAACATCTACAATTGCTTTGTAGTGGAAAGGCGTCAGGACCAGATAAGATACCAGAAATATTCTACAGATATTATGCGAAAGAACTGGTTCCCCGTCTTGCAGCTATTGATCGCCAGGTCGCTGGTGCAAGGAAGGGTACCAAGCGACTGGAAAAAACCTCAAATCATTCCTGTTTTAAAAAGGATCGTAGGACAGATACGTCAAGCAAATAATTGAGGATGTAGGTTGCAAGTGCTACTCTGAGATGAAGAGGTTAGCACAGGAAAGGAATTCGTGGCGGGCCGCATCAAACCAGTCAGTAGACTGATGACCAAAAAAAAAAAAAGAGGACAGATACACATAATTATAGGCCTGTATAGTTGGCATTAGTCTGCTGCAAAATTACGGATCATGCTGTATGCTAGTGTATTATGACATTTATGGAGACCGAAAATCTCTTCTTTAAGAATCAAGAATGGATTCCGCGAACAGAAATCAGCGAAACTCAGCCTGCCCTGGTCCTCCATGAGATCCATAGCACGGTACACAACGACACTCAAGTTGATGCCGTGTTCCTTGAACTCATAGAGGAATTTGGCACTAAGACATTTGACACTGTCTCGCACTGCCGTTTTAGTGAAAAAAATACGAGCTTATCGAGTATCGGAGCAGATTTGCGACTGAACACTTCCTTGCAGACAGAACTCAACGCGTCGTTCTTAACGGAACGAAATCGACAAAAGTAAAAGTTATTTCTGGTGTACCCCAAGGAAGTGTAACAGCAGCGTTACTGTTTACAATGTATATAAATGACCAAGCAAAATGCGTCGGAAGCTATTTAAGGCTGTTCACAGACGATGCAAGTGTCTGTAACAAAGTAGCGAAGCCAGAAGACAGTATTGATTTGCAGAGAGGCTTGCAGAGGATTGATGAATGGTGCAAGAACTAGAAGTTGACTCAGAACATAAATAAATGTGACATAGTACGAATACACAGAAAAAGAAATACACTCCTGTACTACTACAATATCGGTGACAAATTCCTGGAAACAGTAACCTCCTAAAATATCTAATCAATCTGGACAGACCTGGAATGGAATGACCAATAAGAAAGTAGGAAAATCGGATGCCAGAGATTCATACGAAGAATCTTAAGAGAATGTAACACATCCACTAAATAATTGGCTTACCAGAGATTTGTTCAACCGACTCTTGAGTACTGCTCGTCAGTCTGGGACTCTTACCAGGTAGGACCGATACAAGAGATAGAGAAAATCCAACGAAGAGCAGCGCTTTCGTCTAGGGATCGTTCAGTCAGCGTGAGAGCGTTACAGATATGCTCAACAAACTCCAGTGGTAGACGCTTCAAGAGTATTGATGGAGATTAGTTATTCGATTTGGTCACCTATCTTCAGCATTCTTCTGTGGCACCACATTCAAAAACTTCTGTTCTCCTGTTGTCTGAACTGCTTACCGTCAGCATTTCACTTCCGCGCAAAGTTGCACTCCATATATTTACATAAGGTACTTCTTAATACTTAAATTTATATCAGTTCTTAAAATAGTTCTCGTCTTCAGAAACGCTTTTCTTACTATAGACAGTGTATATTTTATATAATCTCTGCATCGGGAATAGTAAGTATTTTGCTGTCCAAATAGCAAACCTCGTCTATTACTTTGAGTGTCTCATTTTTCAACCTAATTCCCTCATCATCACATGATTTAATTCGATTGGTTTTCATTACTCTTACTGTACTTTTGTTGTTCATCGTATATTCTCTTCTTAAGACAGTAAATTTCTTTTCAACCGATCTCCAAAATCCTTTGCCATCCGTGATAAAAATGCCGTTGGTAAACCTCAATGTTTTTGTTTCTTCTCCCTAAACTATAATTCATTTTCCAAATTTCTCCTTTGATTCCTTATTATTTGCCCAACTAACATACTGCATAATCTCACCTTCACCTCAATTACTGCCTTTCTTAAATGTGCGTCGCTTCTCAGAACTTCATACTGGTTTCTGTACAAGTTATAGACTACTCTTTTGCTCCCTGTATTTCAGGTCTGTTACTTCGGGGATTTAAATTATTGTATTCCAGTCAACATTTTCAAAATCTACATATGGTATTAATCTGAGTAACCCAAGTCGAGAGAAAATGGCATTGTTGTATAGTGGTACAGAGTGGATTTTACTTTGTTGAAAACGAGTGTTTCTGCTGCCTGTTTCAGATAGGAGTGTAAGGGTTGCAGATAACTAGGAGGGACTGCAATGACTGAGAAGACGACACAACAAACGCAGCATATGATAATTTCTTCACTTATCGGTAAATAGCCCCGATATTTGTTGATAGGCAGGAGTGATATGACTGAATAGAGTACGTGACAAATGACCCTCAAAGAAGCATTTATCTGCCAGTTCCTGCCGGCATGAGCTCTCATATGAAACTCTTTGGAGAATAAGACTATCATAATCAAGAATATGGAGTATTAGCGAGGCTACAATTTCTTTTTAAGCTCGAGAGGAAACAATTTTTTTTATTTTTGTAATGAATGAAGCGACGTTGTTACAGGCTGCAGTTGTGTGCGGATTCCTGTCTAAGTGATGATCCAGAATTATCCCCAACTTCTGTGCAGAAGAAGAATAGGTTATTTCTGTGCCATTTAGGATTAAGTGTGGAAGAGATTCTCTGAATCCTGTCTGATTCCTGTCTAAGTGATGATCCAGAATTATCCCCAACTTCTTTGCAGAAGAAGAATAGGTTATTTCTGTGCCATTTAGGATTAAGTGTGGAAGAGATTCTCTGAACTGAGGGCTAATAAGTCTTTTGTGAGCGACTGTGACTGCTTGCGTTTTAGATGGTTTGGATTTGAAACCTACGTTCTGCGCCCACTCTGCTAAAGAAAGTAAGTCAGCTTTCATGTTCTGGATCTGGATGGCTGCACACATGTTTGTTGGACTTGCACTTGGTTGTAACGGTTGAGAAAAGTCGACGTATCATTAACATATACATTAGCGATACTGTATTGATACTACATCCCTCCATTGTGACCTTCTTGCTCCGATCATTGGCGATCTGTTGGTGGGATGTAAGGTAGCAGTGGATTCATTGTATAGCACTTGAAGAAAAATTTTGACTTGTGATTTTAACAAATAGAACGTCAAAGTAAACAGTGTCAAAAGCTTTTCTGAAATCCAAAAAGCAAAAAACAGTCGCCTCTTGTTTACCCACACCATGTGTCAGTTGTTCAGGCAATTTTTGTAAGAGCAGTCGTCATGCTACTATGTTTTCCTGAAACCAGACTAGTATTCATCTAAAAGGTTTATGGTGACTTGACGCGAATGGAAGCAATGTAGTGTTTGAGTAGGAAAGAACATGCCTGAATTTGGATACAGAAAGACTGTCAGTAATTTAATTTCTGTTCATATCTCCACCTACAAACAAAGATTCAAGACCTGGGAGTGCGGATCCAAAACCAGAGAGCTGTCCAACTTTGGGAGACTTGTATATAATACAGGTAAGACACTCTCTGTTGAGAAGTTTAATTTCAATGAACATGTATTCGGGGTGTTTATTGTCGTCGTTTTTGGACGTGAGTACGACCTTCGGTAATAATTCTGCGAGTATTATGCTGCCACACTGCCGCCTCGTCTGTTATGTATGTCGTGCCTCGGAGAAAAATAGCTATCAAGACTTATCAGAGCTTAGAACAGAGACAAGCAAACAAACAGAGTACTTGTCATTGTCACTCAACCATTTCAATTTAGCAGATGTGGTAAACTGAGAAATAATGTATATTGTCTATAATGAGGCCAGTCTATTGCTGCAAATTAAAAGTCTGAGCTCATAGGGAGACTAGACACACAGGTGAACCAACGATTCACTGAAAATAATTAATATTCCTTTATTGGTTCTGCAGTGGTTTTTTAAGCAATACCTGTCGCAAACGACAGGTATTACACTGATAAATTAAAGCTTGCTACCCGTTTTGCCTTTGAACGTATAAAACTGCCCCGTTTTGTCTCCTACGCATTGTTCACTAAAGGCATTTGTACGGTGCGAGTGATTTGAAGTACACCTTACTACTTCAGTGATTACCACTCTTTTATTCTCTTCTCACGCTCTCCACACTAATGGCGTAAGGTGAACGTGTATTGCGTAGAGGAAATTACCCTCTGAAGTTCACACTTGGCTGTTTCCTACATATAGAGGCAGTTGTGGAACTTATAGCTGGCCCTAAGGTCGGACTCGAAAACGACTCAAATTTTCTTTCATCTAGCATTTCCTTTTGCATAACATTATCGAGGAAAATTAAATGCTTTTTTGTCGTTGCTTGAAAGAAAATTACAACAGTGTTAAACAGCAAATTCTTTCATAATGTTGTGCAAAAATTATTATCCGGGAAAAGTCAGATAGTAATTTAAATGCTTATCTTTGCCGATGATGCAAGTCTCACAATCAAGAGAAGCAGAGATATTTCAACACCCACTAAGGTAAAAGAAATTTCATTGAGAGTTATTAAGTATGACTTAAATGGAAATCATGTGTTACAGATTTTCATAATGTCTGAGTCCTCCTATTACAAACGTTCTACGACTAATATAAATGTTGGAGATGTAAATGCCATTTTGTCCGTTCGCAGTTATTAATGTCTTGTGGTTTAATATTTTCGGACAGCTCCTCATTTAATAAGAAAGGACTGAACAATTAGAACAATTTGTTGTGTCCACGTTCTAACCTTATTTAGGCTGCTGGGCTTACTGTCGCCAACCTGACGGTACAGTTACTCCATCAAGGTGTTTCTACATGACTAAAACTATTCTCAGATGTACTACAGGAAATTTGCGCAACCTTAATCTGGGAAAACAAACAAGGATTACTTCTTAATGGATCATATATGAACCACTTTTGTTTTGCAACTCAAATTGTTTGCTTGTAGTGCAAATAAACATTAGCAACAAATTGGAGAACTTAATGGAGAAAGAATGAAAGAAGACCAGAAAATCAGTTACAGTAAGAATAAAATGTTGTATAAGCACCATATCATAAATAAAATGGTACAAATTGGCACTGAAGTCATATAACGAGTTGATTAATTAATTTTTTTTAAATTCCGGGCAGCTGAAGAAAACGATTTAGATGGGCATCAAAATAAAGAGAAAAAATGACTTAATTGCTTTTGATAAACTAAACAGGATTTCCAATATTAGACTTCCGACTTGTTTTAACCACAGAAGTGTTTGTGCGTGTGTGTGTGTGTGTGTGTGTGTGTGTGTGAGAGAGAGAGAGAGAGAGAGAGAGAGAGAGAGAGAGAGAGAGAGAGAGAGACAGAGAGAGAGAGAGAGAGAGAGAGAACAGTGCGAACTTGTATGTGAAGCACTTGCGTGTGTATCTAATACACATAAATCGAATGTTTGTTTGTTCCTATGCCATTCATCCTATTACTGTGAAACTTTGATGAGCAGTGTGCGCGCCCGCGAAGGATGCTATGGGGTAAGAACCACGCTAAAAAGTAGGCGATGTAGAAGCTTACCTCAGGAACATCTGGAGCAATTTCACTCGAATTTTGTATTTAAATGACTATTTATTTCGTGAGTTGAAGAAACCGCACAACAGGTGCTGAATCAAAAATCTTTTATTGCATACACAATTGTCTTCGGAACAATTAAAGTTTCAACATCTGGTGTAAAAAATAAAATCGCTCTATCATCTAAGATCATCCTCATCCCCAATGTCGTCATGGAACAAAAGTTCTGTGTCAAAACGGTCTTTATGGAATTTATGTCCTTTTTTTTACACATTAGACACGGAACTTTTGTTCAATGGCAACAGTGCGGATGAGGAAGAGTTCAGATGCTTACATGGTTTTATTTTTTTACACCAGATGACGGAACTTCAAATGTTCCGAAACCTGTCGTATGTGCAATAAGAGGTATGACATTTAAAAATATTAATATTCGATAACGACAGAATTAGTTTCAAATCCACAGCTTTCTGGGTAGCTAGATTTATTCGTGACAGTCACGATGACGTTACACCCTATAGTAGCTGGAAACAAGGGAAGGGAAGTGGGTCCAAAGACAGTGACCTATCAGTATATCTCAGTAATGCATGAAAGAATTTCTACCAAAACTGGGGCACATATCACTTGCAATCTGAAAAAATTTGCCGTGACAGTAACACATTCCTGGAACCCACACGGCTGAGAGTTTAGGGCGAAAAAGTGTGACATAAAACGAACTTCAGGAACTCCTGGAGCATTTTCAAGCAGATTAGTATATACATGACTCATTATTTGTTTAAAAATATAATGGGAGTGAGATACCCCTACTACCACTAGGGGGTGGGATAACGGCAAGAGGAGGTGGCATGCAGAACGTCCGAGAACGACTTGTTGATATTTATTTCCAGTACATAGTTGACTTGCAGTACTTTAGAAGTACGAGGCGCAATCTCGTATTTGCGTTGTTCAATGCATTAAAAGCAATCGATTAGTTTTTATTTCAAGTAGTCCTGGGAGGTGTAGATAAGTAAAAACCGGCTACTTCTTTTTCCGTCTAGATAGTCTATGAGTTATAGTTGTCTGATTTACGGTTACGTTTTTCCCATATAATTATGGCGTTTCTGCTTTACCTGGACTCGAAAGGGGGAAAACTAATAATATACTTATTTCTTGCCTATCGTTATCGTCTATCGTGCATGCAATGTCGTCCGCTCCTGGTAGCGTACATTTTTTTTATTAAGTCCTGACTTTAAATTGTACAACGGAAGGATACTACAAACATGTTACGAACACACAACGAAACATACATCAAGTAATCTGTTTTACTCATGGTAGCAAATACCTGATAATCTATTAATTTACTCCTTGAAGTTCATGAGCTGTTGGTTTTTTTTTGGGGGGGGGGGGATTTCGTAGGATACGGAAATGTATGACTGGCTTGAACATTTATAAGTCAGTTACGATCAAAGTAGGAGTTTGAAAATCATCTGAACACCCTCAAGGCACATTGAACATTAGTGAATCAATATTTAAAAAAAAGTCCCTAAACATACGTAATAATCACACTCTGCCAAGACACAGTGGGAGGGCTGCCATGCATAACTTGTGTGGGTGTGGATACGAAAACTAAGAAATCTGCATCTACGTGATTACTCTTCCATTCACAACAAAGTGCCTGCCAGAGGGTTCAGTGAACCACCTTCAGGCTGTCTCTCTACCGTTCCACTCTCGAACGGCGCGCAGGAAAAACGAGCACTTAAATTTTTCTGTGCAAGCCCTGATTTCTCTTGTTTTATCGTGATGATCATTTCTCCCTATGTAGGTGAGTGCCAACAGAATGTTTCCGCAATCAGAGGAGAAAACTGGTGATTGAAATTTCACTAGAAGATCCCGTCGCATCGAAAAACCCCTTTATACGTTTGTTTGTGTGGCCGTCTTCGGCAGAGCTGTAAACATCTGTTATTATAGGTTATATGTCTTGAGTTGACTGCAATGGAATTAAAAAGAATTACACCAGATGCGTTTCGCTTTTATTTACAAAGCATCTTCTGTAGTATTCTGTAAATTGGATACACACGTTTGTACATTTAAAAGTACAAATATAACCACAGGCTCCATTTACCACTACCATTTCCTCCAAGATCTGTCCCATAATCCCTGTCCATCCATCCCTGTCGTTCCTCCCCCCCCCCCCCCCCCCCCCCTTGGAGGAAAAAAAAACCACCACCCCTCTCATGTCTCTACCCACATGCAAGACAATTTCACTAACTCTCTCTCTCTCTCTCTCTCTCTCTCTCTCTCACACACACACACACACACACACACACACACACAAACACACACAATCGTTTCATACGTTAGTAACACTCACAATATGAACGACAACAAAAGAATATAAATAAACACTGGGGAAGTGATGAATGAAAAACGGTTAAGAAAGTCAATTATAAATAGTGCAGCGCAGGAAATAACGCAAAATGCCAAAAACTGCAGATGTGAAATGAAGCCTGTTGACACCAACCACTGCTAGCAAGAGGGAAGGTGCAGACTATGTAAACAAACTCCGTAAGTAGCTTGCAGACCAACTTCATAAAGAAAACGCTGTTTTTAACCTAAAAGAAGCAAAAAGTAAATACACAAACGTGTATATCCAATTTACAGAATACCACAGAAGATGCTTTCTAAATAAAAGCGAAACGCGTCCGGTGTAATTATTTTTAATTATCTTACAGTCAGCTCAAGACAGACAACCTATAATAACAAAAAAAACCTTTGTTTTAATGATTGCCACTTCATTTCACGTATCATGTCGGTGGCACTATCTCCCCTATTTCGAGATTATACAAAAAAAAAAAGCCGCCATTCTTTGAACTTTTTCGGTGTCATCCATCACTCCTAATTGATGCGGACCCACACCGCACAGCAATACTCCAGAATAGGACGGACAAGCGTGGTGTAAGCAACCTCTTTAGTAGATGGGTTGCACCTTCTAAGAGTTCTGCCAGTGAACCGCAGTCTTTGGTTTTCTCTACTCACAACATTATCTATGTGATCGTTCCAATTTAGGTTATTTGTAATTGTAATCCCTAAGCATTTAGTTGAATTTACAGCCTTAAGATTTGTGTTACTTATCGCGTAATCGATTTCTTTTAATACTCATGTGAATAATTTCACACTTTCCATTCTGCAATTCGTTTTGGTCATCTGACGTCTTTCCAAGACGGTAAATGACAGTATCATCTGCAAACAATCTAATAGGGCTACTGAAATTGTCTCCTATTTCGTTAATATAGATCAGGAACAATAGAAGGCCTATGACTCTTCCTTGGGGAACGCCGGACATTACTTCTGTTTTACTCGATGATTTTCCGTCTATTTTTACGAACTGTGACCTTTTTGACTGGAAGTCATGAATTGAGTCGCACAGCTGAGGCGATATTCCATAGGCACGCAGTTTGGTTAGAAGACGCTTGTGAGGAACGGTATCGAAAGCCTTCTTGAAGTCTAAAAATATGGAAGCAATTTGACATCCCCTGTCGATAGCACTCATAAGTATAAAGAGATATTTGTGTTTCACAAGAACGATATTTCCTGAACCCGTGCTGACTGTGTGTCAATAAATGGTTTCCTTCGAGGCAATTCATAACGTTCGAACATAGTACTTGTTCCAAAACCCTACTGCATATCGACGTTAGTGATATGCGCCTTTAATTCAGCGGATTTCTCCTATTTCCCTTTTTGGCTTTTGGTGTGACTTGAGAAATTTTCCAGTCCTTAGGTACTGAACTTTCTGTGAGCGAGAGGTTGTATATAATTCGTAAATATAGAGTTATTGCATCATGATACTCTGAAAGGAGCCTGACTTTTATACAATCTGGACCGGAGGCCTTGCCTTTATTGAGTGATTTAAGCGGCTTTACTACATCGAGGATACCTACTTCTATGTTTCTTATCTTGAAAGTTGTACTTGACTGAATTCAGAAATATTTACTTCGTCTTCTTTGCTGAAGGAGTTTCGGAAAACCGTGTTTAATAACACTGCTTTAGTGGCACTGTCATCAGTGACTTCACCGTTGTTATCGCGCAGTGAAGGTATTGATTGCATCTTGCCACTGGTGTGCGTTATGTATGACCAGAGTCTCTTCGGATTTTCTGCCAGATTCCGAGACAGAGTTTCGTTGTGGAAATTATTATAAGCATCTCGCATCGAAGTACGAGCTATATTTCGAACTTCTGCAAAACTGTGCCAATCTTGGAGACTTTGCGTTCTTTTAGATGTGGCATGCTTTTTTCGTTGCTACTGCAACAGCGTTCTGAACCGTTTCGTGTACCATGGGGGATCAGTACCATCACTTATTAATTTATGTAGTACATATCTCTCAATTGCCATCGATATTATTTCTTTGAAATCATTCCACACCTTTTCTACGCTTACGTGGTCGGATCGGAAGGAGTAGAGACTGTCTCTTAAAAAGGCGTTAAGAGCTTTTTTATCAGCTTTTTTAAATAGGTGTACTTTGCGTCTCTTTTTGTTAGTCGTGGATGTTACGGTATTCAGCTTAGCAGCTGTGGTCGCTAATCCCTGTATTCGTCATGATACTCCCTATTAGCCAAGGATTTTTTGTTGCTATGAGGTCAAGTATGCTTTCGCTACCGTTTGCTCTACGAGATGTGGGCTCATGAACTAATTGTTCAAAATAAAATCTCATAAAAACGGAGACCAATTCTGTTTTGCGTACACCTAATCAAGTGTACCATAGAGGTTCTAAGAATTTTAGCACTTTATTCCAATATCATGAAACGATACAGACAAAAGAAAGAGGGTGGTGGGCTACAATGGGGTAGCAGTCTATATCAGAGATTTCTCACAAAAGTCAGTAAATTCAATAACTTCATTTTAACTGAGTTTCTGCCGCATAAACAGGGGTTCATTCTGCTTAGAATACTTGCGTCTATTGTTTGTCCTGTCTTTGACAACGAAATCGTCACTTTCATCATACATGATTGTCACGTGACACTAAGGTCGAAACACCAACACATAGGAAGTGATTGCCAAATTCGCGATAAAGTTGATGGGAGCACATCATGAGTAGATCGGTTAAGGCGATTATCCAACTAAACACGGGTAGGACACTGAAATTTATCACTCAAGATCACTAACTTAATCATATCTCGAAAATATGATGTAAAATACTTGATCCAACGAAGGATTATGCTCACTAGTTGAGAGATGTTAATTTTTAGATAAACACGAATGCACTGAAGTTAAGAGGCATAAATGCTGAAGGCATCTGGCGTGGATGAGCGAAATAAAGGGAAATGTTAATTTCGTTCATTTCACAGTAACTTCAGAAGAATTACACTATGAACGAAAAAAAAATGTGAACGTGTAATTGAAATAGCTGAATGATTCACTAACAGAAAATAATCATTAAACGTAGGTAACGCAAATGAAATTATACCAAGCCATGTTCTGGGGAACAAAATTAAAATCTTAGGTCGGTGGTGGATCTCAGAGTAAGTTAAAAAGGCGCCTTCCAACGGCTTTGTACCGACGAAAAATATGGGAAAGTTCAGTGCCCACATCTTTGGTGGAGCCCTAAAACGTTGGCACTATTCTACCAAAGAGAAAAGGAACTGACTGTCTCACAACGGGCCTTTTTGAAACTCATTCATTCACACACTCATCCTTACACGTACCTTTCAGACACAAGGTGAGAATAGAAACAAGTTGTCGGTTATCAAAATGAATTGACCACGCTAGCTCCTGAAGTATTGCCTTTCCTAGAACTTTATCAAATGACATAGAAAACGTGTGTGGCTGATAAATTTAATAATAAGGAAAGATAAATGGCGAAAAATGAAAGAGGGCAAAAACAGACCCCTGTCAGCATCATCTACATCGTGAAAATAAACACTGGAGCGAGCAATTAATATTGTCTGCGGATTTAGGGGCCAAAGATCGTGCCACACTGCTCAAAACCATAGACCCTTTAACGCCCAACTGTAGAGCAGCATGATGTAAATTAATGAAGAATCAGGCAGTTGTCGACGACAGCCCTTTTTCTCTGAGCGATAATCAGTTACTGGTAGAGTTACAAGCTCCTCAGTATTCAGATGAAACAGTAAGACAAAATTCGCTATATATACGTGTGTGATACGTGTGTGTGCGTGTATGCGTGAGTGTGAAATATATGTGACGTATGCATACGCTGGTGAAGCCACAGGCAAAGAGTTATTCTTCTATATCGAGTTTCTAGCGCAGAGATAGGTTCTACGTTTTAGAGACCTATTTTGCAAACGATCCTGAAACTAAGACGCCGAAGGCGATACAGCGGCCATTTTCCGCTGTTCGCCGCATTGAAATTATCTCCTCATTTGTCGGTGACGGGCTAAAATAGTAAACTCTTCTCACCCCACACTCGTTATTAAATCTTCAGCCCTGGCATAAATCGGGATCGTGATTTCGTGTGAACTTAGTAGCCATAGGTGAGTACAAAATTAAAACGTTTTTTTAAAGAGATTAAAGAAAACAAAGGAGATAATTTTCAGCATCGCGACTACAGATGCCTGAGATGCACATTTTTCGCTTTTGTATTTATTAAGCGGCGTCAAAGTTGCTTTAGACAGGCCTACTTTTCTGAAAGTATGCTGAACACAGTTTATTATCGTATTTACGCTGCTACATCAATAAACACGAGACAGAAATAAAGTCTATGCAATTTTGATAATAATGGAGCGCTGAAAATTGAAATGGTAAATGATATTAACTTGATCACAGTGCTGAGCTCGAATTTTGCTGCAACCCATGGCAAACATTTTTTGGTAATTCCAACAAAATTCTGAGAATAAGCAGAAATAGACATTTGAAAAACACCTTAAGTATTAGTTTTCCTTCTTCTACAGCCTCCAACGGTGCAGTGAATAAGAGAATCCTGTTTACGTGGCAATTAAAGCTCAATTTGTTCCGTGCTGCACGAACTTCGACAAATCGCCGACAGATGTCGCGCCCGGCTCAATGGACGCCTGCCGCACTGCGGCATTGTTTTATTATCAGAAACTTCTTTGTAGAATACTGCTATCTCTTAATGTAACAAATAATGTGAATTGGAACGGCTTGTATCTTTTTAGTAACATGTTCCGAAGAAAGAAACAAAAGAGCTTAAATGATGTCTCCGGACATAAAAATAAATGCTTTACATAGAGACGAAATCGGCTTAGCTAAGAACTACATTTGTAGCTAATGACATCTATTTTTATAAGTAACGCAAAAAAATCATACACACACGTCTTTGAGTTATACTGATTTTTATATTTAAAGCCTACATAACTAAGGTAAAGGAACTAGACATCGTTTGCTATGGACACCAACGTGTCCATAAGGAGAAAACATACGTTTCCGGAACAAGCACTCTTATTTTGACATTCCTAGGCTGCGTTATAAAGTATTTGAAATGCCAAAATATTTTTTATAGGCCTATTCCGAGAAATCAGGACTTCAACCGCCTGCAGGCACTGAAATAAATGTCTGGTGAAGGTCGAAACTTTGAGCCAGAGTGGGACTCGAACCTGCTCCGCTTTTGTACAACGGTTGCTTTAACCATAACCATTACGGCCATCTGGACCCGCTCTATTCTCATCAATTTGTCAGGCGCCAGCAGCCCCCCCCCCCATCCCCCCGCCCAAACCATAAACCGAATAGCTTGTAGTTCTCGTTAAGTCCCACAGGCGTTCGGAAGATACGGTGCATGACCACTGAAAATACCTAGAGCCGTCCTCGCTCACGTATAGAGATATGTGGCGTCTGTTCCGTCGGACAGAACAGACACCGCATGTCACTAGATAAAATATTTCACAGAAAACTGCGGCAAAAAAATGGTTCAAATGGCTCTGAACACTATGGGACTAAACATCTGTGGTCATCAGTCCCCTAGAACTTAGAACTACTTAAACCTAACTAACCTAAGGACATCGCACACATCCATGCCCGAGGCAGGATTCTAACCTGCGACCGTAGCAGTAGCGCGGTTCCGGACTGGGTGCCTAGAACCGCTTGGCCACCGCGGCCGGCAAACTGCGGTAAGACATCTGATCATGTCAATTTTGATTTTATGTTAAGGGAATACAGTACTCCTCTCTTCTGTTATAAACTCATCCAAAAGCATTGAGAAAACTAAAATTCCACATCAGGACAAATTGGAAAAGGTTATTTAAATCTGCATGACGAGTTCCTGCCGTTGATGTGTTTGATGTCCTCCGCTTTTCTCGCATATTAATAACCTCCTTTACAATCCTTCTCGTACAAGTGCGCCCAGTTTGTTCAAGTAACCGTACCCAACCGCCGTAAATGCACATATATTGGGAAAAATATTAGCCAACTGCGGGTAGGAGTGGCGCTCTGAGGGTTCTGTTAACAATCAATTGAACGTATGACAGTTCACCATCCCGGAAATCCAGAATCTCGACAAGTTATCGATATGGATACTGGCCAGATATCGGTCCCGAGAATTCCAATTCATTCGAGAATTTTTTAATTTTAAATCTATATTTATTCTTTATTTTCACGTTTGCCACTGCACTTATTGAGAAAAAGGGGTCTTAACGTATGGACAGACAGAGGGACGAAAAAAACTTCAAAAATTCGTTTTTTCTTGTGACTTAATTACAAATTAACAATTTTAGGATTTTTGTCTTTAATTGACTGTGAAACTTAGTTTCTTGCCAAATTTCATGGTTATAGGTCAACGAGAAATACTATATAGCTGTTGATGAGTGAGTTTGCGAGTATCAAATATTGTCATAAATGGCCGTATCTTATGATTTCATTGACTTAGAAACTTGAATTTCTTATGCCGCCAAGGGACCGTAGACCTTAATAAGTGACATAGATTTCAACTTTATGTGTACCCGTTTCTGAGAAAATGAATTCTGTATAGTCGGACAGATAGGCAGCCAGACAGATGGACGAACAAAACGTCATCGTATACAGGTCATTTTTACCGACTGAGGTACGGAATCCTAATATATACGATACAATAGTCGCTTCGTAATCAATAATTTGACCATTAACGAGTTATAATCGATTTCTATGAGCGACAGTGAGAAAAAATATCTGTCGGGACGCTCTTATCAGTTCGATTGTAAATAAGACAATTGACATCCTCAGATTAAAATGACATCTTGCTGACATCAATTACCTATCACAAAATAAAACTAAAAAACTTCGTAATCAATAATTTGACCATTAACGAGTTATAATCGATTTCTATGAGCGACAGTGAGAAAAAATATCTGTCGGGACGCTCTTATCAGTTCGATTGTAAATAAGACAAATGACATCCTCAGATTAAAATGACATCTTGCTGACAGCAATTACCTATCACAAAATAAAACTAAAAATAGACAATACTGATTGTCTAGGATACCTCTATAGTTTCATAAGTGTGAAACACTTTCAGTCCACATACGACTGATAAACTGCACGCCGGCCGCGGTGGTCTCGCGGTTCTAGGCGCTCAGTCCGGAGCCGCGCGACTGCTACGGTCACAGGTTCGAATCCTGCCTCGGGCATGGATGTGTGTGATGTCCTTAGGTTCGTTAGGTTTAAGTAGTTCTAAGTTCTAGGGGACTGATGACCACAGATGTTAAGTCCCATAGTTCTCAGAGCCATTTGAACCATTTGATAAACTGCAACTGCCGATTACCGCACGTTGTCACATTCAGAGTCTACTCCGTTGGAAGTGGTTCATATTCAAGTAGGAACGGTCGGAAGAAGTCATCATACGTCCATCAGTTTTAACTTTGTAACTAATAATTATTGAAAAGTCAATATTCTACCTGTCGGTTCAACATCGTTCTAATTTCACTATGTTGTAATTAACCTATTGGATCGCAGAGTAATGAAAATCGCTTTTACTTTCTGCATCTCAGTTTTGATTTTTGTTGCGTACGTCTATCCCATATCCTAGCACTGTTTTGTTTCTTGTTGCGCGAAGTCAGACGCAATGATAAATTGATATTTCCATATGCAGATCATTGCTACTTATTTTCGCGCCGCTACCACCACGTATGCTACAAAAGATTCGTCTTTTGTTGTTTCCAACTTTTCCGACGCGCATCTAAACCGACTACAGTAATGGAGTATCTCGATCAAGAACGGAAATGCTAATAACTGAATTGTGTATAGCATGAGAAATGTTTACCAAAATGGTGAAAAAATTGTTAGCCAACAAATCATGTTTACGTGTTGATATTGTACAGTTTTCATGTATCAGTTACGAATTCTAACAGTTTTTTCGACGTTTTGCTTAAATTTTATCACAGTATGTTGACCTATAACTCAGTTACCGCTCATCCTGCAGCGCGTTGTCCTTATTCGAGACGAGCCGTTAATGTAATCGTGTAGGATGAATTAATAACTCGCTTCATAAAACTGATAAATAGTCGAAAGAATTTCAATACTTGATATCTTTGTCCGATCCCTTTTGTCAGTAGCAGGGAAAAAATAAAATTTCCGTGCTGTATACAAGGCTGGCTCTGAGCATTATGGGACTTAACTTCTGAGGTCATCAGTCCCCTAGAGGTTAGAACTACTTAAACCTAACTAACTAACCTAAGGACATCACACACATCCATGCCAGAGGCAGGATTCGAAACTACGACCGTAGCCGTCGCGCGGTTCCAGACTGTAGCGCCTAGAACTGCTCGGCCACTCCGGCCGGCGCTCTATACAACAGAGAATAAAATAAGCCATACAGATTGTGCTTAGGAAGAGTTAGATAAGATAGAAAACCTTCACTAATATACACTACGTGATCAAAAGTATCCGGACACCTGGCTCAAAATGACTTACAAGTCGTGGCACCCTCCATCGGTAATGCTGGCACTCAATATGGTGTTGGCACACCCTTAGCCTTGATAACAGCGTCCATTCTCGCAGCCATACATTCAATCAGGTGCTGGAATGTTTCTTGGGGAGTGCTGCACTGAGGAGAGGTATCGATGTCGGTCGGTGAGACCTGGCACAAAGTCGGCGTTCCAAAACATCCCAAAGGTGTTCTATAGGATTCAGGTCAGGACTCTGTGCCGGCCAGTCCATTACAGGGATGTTACTGTCGTGTAACCCCTCCACCATAGGCCGTGCATTATGATCAGATGCTCGATCGTGTTGAAAGACGGAGTCGTCATCCCCGAATTGCTCTTCAACAGTGGGAAGCAAGAAGGTGCTTAAAACATCAATGTAGGCCTATGCTGTGATAATGCCACGCGAAACAACAAGGGGTGCAAGCTCCCTCCATGAAAAACACGACCGCACCGTAACTCCATCGCCTCCGAATTTTCCTGTTGGCACTACAGACGCTGACAAATGATATTCACCGGGCATTCGCTATACCCACACCACACACGCCACATTGTGTACCGTGATTCGTCACTCCACACAACGTTTCTCCACTGTTCAATTGTCCAATGTTCACGCTCCTTACACCAAGCGAGGCATCGTTTGACATTTACCGGCGTGATGTGTGGCTTATGAGCAGCCGCTCGACCATGAAATCCAGGTTTTCTCACCTCCCGCTTAACTGTCATCGTACTTGCAGTGGATCCTGATGCAGTTTGGAATTCTTCTGTGATGGCCTGGAGAGATGTCTGCCTATTACACATTACGACCCTCTTCAACTGTCGGCGGTCTCTGTCAGTCAGCAGACGACGTCGGCCTGTACGCCTTTGTGCTGTACGTGTCCCTTCACGTTTCCTCTTCACTGTCACATCGGAAAAGTGGACCTAGGGATGTTTAGGAGTGTGAAAATATCGCGTACAGATGTACGACACATGTGACACCTTATCACCTGACCACTTTCGAAGTCCGTGGGTTTCGCGGAGCGCCCAATTCTACTCTCTCACGGTGTCTAAAGAGTACTGAGCTCGCTGATACGGAGTACTTGGCAGTAGGTGGCAGCACAATGCACCTAATATGAAAAACGTACGTTTTGTGGGTATCCGGATACTTTTTATCACATACTGTAGTAGAGAAGATATTTATTTCCATTGCCTCTTTATTCCCAGCAGAGAAAGTGCTAAGTATGAATATATATCTTTTGGATGACTATCTGAGTAGTGTAGCGTTGTGTTTTTATTTTTATAGGTCATCAAGAAAATGAAAAAAGAAGGTAAGGTGGAACCTAATGGTCCATACATAGCTTACTCATACCGATTAACACTGGCGAAGCTTTTCTTCTTAACATCCCAATGTGGTGGTCGTAAGAGCATCAACTTTGTCGTGTATCCACACGCAGTGCGTGAAGAGTTGAGATGCAGCTCAGATCATTGGTGCAAGATGTGATAACGGTGCAGCCTACATCGCCACTACAACTTCCGTTGCTGGTCAAACACTGCTCATTCTAACTCTTGCGTCAAGGATCGAGTTCCTTAGTTCCTTGTAGCACCACGATTTAGCGCTTTAATTTGTGAGTTTTTCTTGGACACGAAAGCGGAGGAAGCAAGTCCCGCGTAGCCCATCGACTGACCCGAAGACAATACAGCTGAGAAGAAAGAAAGCTCTGCAGCGGCTGCACCTACTCTTTGTGAATCGTACATAGCATTTATGAAAATAAAAGTGGCTCCTGGTAGTAGTCAGCGAACACATATTTCGTGCTGTCGACACTGACGTCTGCAAAGTATCAGATAGTACTTTTTACCATTTTATCTCTTGACCTGAAGGGACTAATAGTAACGGAATTATATTACTTAGAAGTAAGGTAGGAAGAGATGAGGTCATTAGTGTGCAGTTTAGGGTATCGTTTCTTTTTTTGCACCCTATCGATTGGTGCGTCAGGTTGGCAGCACCACTGGGGACAAACTGTGGAACTGCTGCCAGAGGGAATGTCGCATGCTGTGATGCACGATTTAAGGACAGCCTCGGTGAGAGAGGAGAACACGGTAAGTTCCATAACCCTATTTCCCAGAAACTTCACTCTGTGGAAGAGAGGTCAAAATAAATGAACACGTATCTCGGCTTATCCGTAGATGTATCCTGTGTAAACGAGGCTCAAAGTTTCCAGCGTACCTTAGCTGCCTTTTAGCGCGCAATAAGTTCGTCGAAAGTGGTGCCACAGTGGTTAGCGTCGCGGCATCTCACTTTAGCGCCCTATGTTCGAAACCAGATCATTAGTTTTTTTTCCCTACCCATGCCTGTAGAAGATAGCTAGGTGAATGTGTCGTATCAGGTAAGGTGGTACTAGAGCGTTGCATTAATTGTAAAACTACACGTGTATTGCACAATAACTGTCTTACATTTATTATGTAATGTATGTTGGTAAGTTATTTTCAGGGGTTACCATCTTTATAAACCCTCATATTCTTACATTTCATTCTTGTATCCTTTTATTAACTTCTTGTATTTTATTCATATGTTTATTGTTCAGGAATATTTAGTACATTTCCTGGATGATACCAATCGTTGAAATGTTCGAAACGTAGAAATTCCGAACACCACGGGTATGCCGCGCGCGATTAGCCGAGCAGTCTAAGGCGCTGCAGTCATGGCCTGTGCGGCTGATCCCGGCGGAGGTTCGAGTCCTCCCTCGGGCATGTGTGTGCGTGTTTGTCCTTAGGATAATTTAGGTTAAGTAGTGTGTAAGCTTAGGGACTGATGACCTTAGCAGTTAAGTCCCATAAGATTTCACACACATTCGAACATTTTTGAACCACGGCTATCGCGTGAAGCCAGGTTTGCCGAAGTGACGTTTCCTTGTGTGAATCTCCCTCGGAAAAGAAGCGTCATTGACAGTGCTGAAGATTTCACGCGTTGGCAATAATTCCTCGGCAAACCACCCATAACTGATAATTTTTCCGAAAACTAGCGCTTGCAATTGACTGCGAATCAAGAAACACAACATGAATTTCACTATAAATAATTCAAACAATTTTCTTATTCATTTATGTATTTTTTAAATTCATTTAACAGACAAACAATTATTGGACAAATAAGGACAACGTTATTTCAGCTAAATTGTAAAACATTCATGCAGTAATAGTCTACAGATATTGGAAGATAAATGAAAAAGAATAGAAACAATAATCCAGTTTTGAACATGGGTCGCAAAAGTGTGAAGCCGCGGCGCAAGCCAGAGTATCACCACTTCGGCTGAACTTATTAAAGGCTAAAAGGCACATAAAGTAACTTGAAACTTTGACCGTCGTGCGTCAATGCATAAGCTGAGACACCCTCCTTTCACTGAACAAAGTTCCTAGAAAATCGGGTTATGGCACTTGCCGTGTTCTCCTCTCCGTCAGTTCCGTGCAGGCAGTGAGCTGCGAGCGAGGCCAACGTCTTCAGGGTCGCCGGCAGGCTTGGACAGCGCTATGCGTCAAATATTTGGGGGCTGCTGCTGGTTTCCTTATTGGTTCCCAGAAATGACGGTGAGCATTTTATTTCGTAACTTATGTTGTTATGTGATATGGCTGTCTCTGTGGTCGCCTTCCTAGTTACCCGAAGACTTGTCATAAGCACAGTAGCGTCAGTGAACTAGTTGTGTCAGGTCGGCTACTAAATGATTTCATACCGACAGTTTGTTATTAGTCTTACAGCGCCAGTGAAGCCACTGGGCGAAGTCGGGTCGCATTAAGTGTGGGCCCTGTTCATATGGCAAAGCTGTATGCAGTTTAAGTCGCTCCAGTGACGTGGAAGTTGTACCTTGTGTGGACAAGCGATGCCGTAACCTCAAGGTGGTCTCTTCTGTGTATGTATAGGTATTAAAATTTTTGTTCACTCGTGTTACAGAAAGAGTGCTCTTGTAATTCTCACATTCAGAGAAACTGATTAAAACTTTGGCACTTGGCGTGTACTGTCCAACAATCACTCGTTGATAGCGGCAGCTGATGGCCTGGGACGGCTCGCTATAACTGCTGGCAGTAAATCGCCCGAGTGTGGTAGGGCGCCCTTCTTTATTTGTGAAGATAGGGAGGATATATATTTGCGATCTTCTTTGCGGAGGCAGGAAGTTGCTGTACAGTTACAACATACGAGGGTCAGTCAAAAGATAATGCCTTCTATTTATTCTCCTTATATAAAAATTCTAGATGAGGAACTGGAATTTGGCGCCATTTCTCAAAGCTTCTTCTCCAATCAACTGCCGTAGTAACTTTCTGCGTCAATAGATGCCAGTACTGCAGTCGCTTGCAAAATGACCAGCCTCGATGCTCGCAGTAGACAGCGTTCTGTGATAGAATTCTTGATTGCAGAAGGCGAAACGACGATTCGCATTCACGAAAGACTGAAAAATGTGTATGGTGATGCAACAGTTGATATTAGCAATGTTAAACGTTGGGTTCGGCACTGTAACGAAGCTGAAGGGCGAACGTCGTTGGCTGACATAATGCGGAGTTCGATGACATCATGATGACCACTGAGTGACTGCAGATGATTTGCGTCGCATCACCTCCCTCAGTAAAGGCAATGTGATGACGATTTTCAACAACTGGGATACTCAAAGTTTTTTGCAACTTGGACACCAAGAACGTTAACCAACCACAACAAAGAGAGACAAGAAATACAATTGACTCCCAACTTTCGCAGCGCTTCCGTTTGGAGGAATAGGAGTTTCTGTAAAAAATTGTGACCGGACAAGAAATCTGGATTCATTTCTTTGAATCAGAATCAAAGAAGCAGTCAATGGATAGCAACGCATAATCTCATCGAAGAAGAAAGAGTTCAAAACTGTGCTGTCGGCAGGGAACGTTAGGCTACAGTATTCTGGGATGCAGATGGTGTGATTATGATGCTGAGTTTTTGGAGCAGGGATTCACTTTCTGTCAGGTACGTGAGAAACCACAAATAGCTTAAAGTGCGTCAAAGCTAGTTCGCCCAACAAAAGCTATGGCGAATGATGTACTTTTGCGTGACAATGTAAGATCGTCATCACATTACTAGATAGGAAGTCTTGCCTCATCCTCCATATAGCTCTAACTTACATTTGTTGGGGCCGCTAAAAGAAGCTCATCTTGAGGTTCACTTTCAAGATAAGGCCGTGGAAACGTCCGTGCGTCAATGGCTACGGAAGCAGGACCGTACGTTTTACCACAATGGAACGTTAAAACATGGACCAAAACCGTGGAAATAGATGGAGATTATATTGAAAATCCACATATTAATCGTCAGTGTTGTGGTTTTCGACCTACGTGGTTTCATTTGAAATTACTGACAAATAAAAAATGTAGGCATTACTTTTTGACTGACCCTCATATGATGCAAATGACGTCCACGGACCACTATCAAATTGAACACGCTTAATTTTATTGGAAAACATTTTCTGCAGGTCTGATTGTTATGTGCTTCTCACAAACGCAGTTGTTTCAGTTTTTAAGTCACAAAGCATGCGTGGGCGACAGCTATACAGATTTTGCTGCTTCCCGAAGAAAAGTTTGCTGGAGTAAGGTTCGCTGAGAGAGGGGGCGTAGATTCTTTGAGATGACACGTTCGCCAAAAATCTTTTCCAGAAGAAGCATTATGTTGTTAGCTGTGAGCACAATAGCACCATCTTGTTGAAGCAATGAGTAGTTGATTTCATCTTTCATTTTTTTATAAAAAAAATAAAGGTCTAATAATGTGCCATCTCGATATTACCACTCATATTCCAATTTCTTCACCATGCAATGGCGTTTCAAGCACAGCGCGAAGATTCTCCCCTGAGCACAATCGTGTGTTCGTATGTTAACTGAAGTAGCAAATGGCGGTAGTTTGGGGTCGGCGGAATACACATTACGAGGCGTCTGTCACGGAGCTGTCCTTGAAGTAACCGATTTGCAACAGTTCGTTGTGTCACTGTGGTTCCAATTGCTGCTGCAGATGTCGCGATACCCAAGACCCATTCGCCGAACAAGATGGTCTTTCCTCTCGGTAGTGCCATGTGGCCTTCCGGAGCCCGGTCTTCTTGTTATTGTATGTTCTCCTGACCACCGTTGCCAGCAATCATGCACAGTGGCTACTTTCATGCCAAGTCTTTCTGCAGTATCGCAGAAGAAACATGTAACTTCTGGTAGGCGTATTACATGACCGCGTTCAAGCTCGGTGAGGTGTTGATAACGGCGTCTTTGTCACCTTAAAGTCATTCTTGACTAACATCAATTCACCACGTCCTGTCTCAAAGGTAACTAACGCTCACAGCCGTTACTGTTTGTATTTAAAGCAAACTTGATTTGCATCGTCATAGTGGCATTACTAGCGCCACTCTTATGCGACTGGCACG
Source organism: Schistocerca cancellata (assembly GCF_023864275.1). NCBI lineage: Eukaryota > Metazoa > Arthropoda > Insecta > Orthoptera > Acrididae > Schistocerca > Schistocerca cancellata. The sequence continues at coordinate 441,370,587 of NC_064631.1, forward strand.
AAATTTGAATAGACATAATTTTTTAGATGTAGAAACACTCCGACCAACTTCCATTCATGTCGCAAAACTCATCCTTGGTGTTGCGATTATTTTTCCGTCATGTGTATTTGCGCACGAAATAAAAGATGATTATCGAGGCAGAAGTTATTTCGTTGTATAAGATCCCTTATAAAATCAATGAATCTGAGTTGAGGTGCCGTATGTAACTGTTTCTTTCGTAATACATATCGCAGCTGAGGATGAACTCATTGTTGGCGTTGCTCTGTGCAGTTACGAATGGTTGTAGCTGATTGCACGGGTGATATATTCGACGAGAGTCAAGGCCCCGTCTATTTCGTCACCGTCGCGGCCCAACTATAGCGGCTGTATCGCAATCAGCTGGCGGCTTGCTGCCTCCTGCGCGTCTCTTATGTCAAGAGCCCTTGTCTTCAGACCGTACCGTATGGAGAAGGTTTTTGCAGTCTCACAGCTCTCTTGTTTTATCTATCAATTTCTCGACCTTACCAGTCAGTTTCTTGATTTATGTGACCAATTTTCTGTTCGGACCTACGATATAGCATGTACCACTTCGCTTTATTCATTCCTGTTCTCCAGCATTCTTTTACCTTTGCCTTGCGTCTATTTCCTCTCCTCTCCCCAAATTTAGGCTTAAGTTATCCAGTTTCACGCTTCTTTCTGATTGCCTTTTAATATTCTTAAAAATTTCGCATTTTGTTGTTTTCCCCTCCTCTTCCGTCGCTTCTTTGTAAAACGACCGTGCCCGCATCAAATAAGGGTGACGATTTATTCTCCCGAAGTAATTTGCAGATCTTTTTAAAAAGGAACCTGTTTCCTGCACAGGCTACATACTTTAACTGAAATTACATTGACAGTAAGCCAAGTGTGTCTCATTCGTCATTATCACGAGCTCATCTCCGTAAATAACGGTCCGCAGCTCGTGGTCTAGAGGTTAGCGTTGCTGCCTCTGGATCATGACGTCACGGGCCTGATTTCCAGCCGGATCGGGAATTTTCTCAGCCTGGGAACTGGGTGTCTGTGTTTTCCTCATCATTTCATCATCATTCGCGAACATGGTGACACTGGATAGTGAAAAAGATTCGGAATTTGTACAGGCGCTGATAACCGAGTCGTTGAGTGCCCTCACAAATCAAAAATCATCATCATAAAAAATAATGATGTATGCTGTTTTGTGGGGTACAGACATTTCTTTATACACTTGGGTGCAAAACTTAAGGACGAAAGTAACTTTTGCATGGTGTGCCACTGCCAAGCGCGATGAAGTCTGAACCATACATAGAACTGCTCCAGTATAGTGCAGGAAGTAAGTGAGAGAAATACGCATTGAAAGGAACAGAAAGGAAATAATTATTCATATACAATAATCAGACTGAAGTCAGCGATATTTATGATGCTCCCCTGAAAATTACAAAAGGCGGGCCACAGTTCTTAATACGTGTGTGATCAGCACGGACAGCAATGCGTACTCTACAAATGTTCCCATGCTGGTCAGGAGGTTGGTAAGGAGTTCCTGTGGTAGGACGTTCCATTCCTCCACCAGCGCGGTTGAAAACCGCTGGATAGTCGATGGTGTATGTGGACGTGCTGCAATACGTCTGTCCAAAGCATTCCCCACGTGCTAGGTGGGATTTAACTGGGGGAACAGGCGGGCCAGGAAGTTCGCCGAATATCCGAGAGCGCCTCCATTTGCACTGTTAGACGCGCTAGCGTATTGCCATCCATAGAAACGAAGTTAGGGCCGAATGCTTCACCGAAAGGACTCAGTGGGAAGGAGCACAGTGACACAATAGCGTTGACCTGTGGGTGTACAGTGTTCAAGGATTTGGAGGTGAGTCATGTTCGACAACGTTTCCGTGTGCATTAGGTATTCCACTCTCTCGCCATATGAGTTTACTCCCAGGAACCCTGTTCAGAATCGATCTGCTCTCATTCGAGAAGAGCACGCGACCTCACTCCTCGTTCGTTCACTACCTCTGCTTTTGGCGCCATCAGAAACGGTGTTGGCTTGCTGTCAACGGAATATGACGTTCTAGTCGTTGGGCAAAGATATCAACCCCATTCAGTCGTCCTGCCACTGTGGAGCGTGTGATTTCCTCCTCTTAAATGTGGTTACAGTTGCGCCTTCTGCTTGACGTAGGTCCTATCTCGCCTGCTGCACGGTGTAGCGGTCATTTGCTGCTGTATTTGACCATTGTCGTCTACCTCCTCTCCTTTGGGCAGGAGAGTCAGTGGTTCAGAACGCTCCCTCTGCACATGAAAAAAACTCCAGCTCTACACTCGTCACACTTCATCCTTCGTACAGTTTCCCGATGATGTTTCCCTGTGTGCAGCCATCCTGATGTTGTCCCCGGGCCACGTTATACTGGAGAACACGACCTCAGCGCACCGTAACTACTCGCTGGTCTTCATACGCTGTTTTCTCCCGTTCCTTCCACGCCTTGTGTTGCTTAGCTAGACCTATTTGACGCTACAGTCACGCTGGCCTAACGCCATGTGGCGTCCAGCTTTCTTTGCATTACTAGAAGACTTCTGGCAACAAGTTCCCGCACTTATAATCATTTCCACATGCACGAGGATCTCCTCAGCACGGATCTATGGATCGAAAAACTAATCTAATCTAATCTAATATCCACCGGGATGTTAACACGTTATGTTATTTTATCTGTCTCGTCCTTAACTTTTCCAGAGTAGTGTGCATCTGGGCCACGTAAAAGTCGACTGCATTTCAAGTCTCTGTAGTGAGTGACGGACGACGTAACCCTAGATAAATCAGTCACAGTACTAACGTTTGTCACAAAGAAGCATGTTGTGACATTATTGTTTCTTACCAATCCCTGCATGTGTGACGGCGGGCAACGCACAAAATCTTCACCGGAATGTGTCGCACGATGAGACAGTAGTGGGATGGAGACTGTACAATCACCGTAGAGCTCCATTGCGCGAAGACTCCGATAAGATGATCCCACAGATTCTCGATTGGGTTTAAATACTGTTACAGTCTTCCGATATGTATCTTCATGACCGCTGACACGCTTTCTGACCACAGGTGATATTCAATGAAACTGCAACCAGACACGATGGTTTACTCTTGGTAGTAGCTCGTCAGACTTGGCAGCAAGATTGGGCACAACTTGATTGAGCTCTATAAGCAGCATAAACGCGTAGAATATAAACCCAAACCGTCTGGAGTCATCTTCGTGGAGGTAACCACTATCCACAAAGTTCCATAGTGCGCGTCCCACTAGCAACACGGTACTTCGTTGATGGGCAGTACTGATTGTAGCTTTACCTGTGTCTGATCAATTTCTGTGTGGGGAAGTTTCTCTTATGTCTCAAGTCTTTAAGAGAAATGTAACCAGTTCAGGACGGATTTCTCTAGAATTGCTTAATATTTTAAGCCAAGGATTTGCGGGTATATTACTTTCTTGAATTCATATTCACTATCTAGTCGCATTAAGGTGACCACCTGTCAGAATTCTGAATAACCACCGTTTGCAGCGCGAGACGAGCAGGAAGATAGTCAGTGAGGTTCTGGAAGGAACTGACAAGGATGTAGAGCCATACCGATTGTAGTGCCCTTGCCAGCTGCGCTAAGTTTCTCGGTAGAGCTCCATGGCGCGAACACTCCGATAAGATGATCCCAGAGATTCTCGATTGGGTTTAAATACTGGAATTTTGGTGGCCAGGAGATTACGGGAATTTCATCCTGGTGCTCTTCGAATCACGCGCGCACTCTGCGAGCTGTGTGACACATTACATTGCCCTGCTTGTAGATGCCTTCGTGCCCATGAAAAGAAAAAAAAAACTGCATTAGGGGTGGACATGGTTTCCAAGGGTAGATACTTATTTGCATTGATCCATTGTGTCTTCCAGAAAGATGAGATCACCCAGGGAATGCCACGAAAACATTCCCCACACTATAACTCTCCCTTCGGGATGCAGGGTGTTTGCTTTCAGACGTTTCACGCCGTAGACCCCAACGCCATCTGTACGATGGAGCATAAAAGGTGATTCATCTGAGAAGGCCACCTGTCGCCAGTCGGTGGACGTTCAGTTGTGCTATTGGCGTGCTGACTCCAGCCTTCGTCGCCGACTAATTGCGGTCAGAATGGGTGCATGAACCAACCGCCTGGTGCAGAGGCCCGTACACAGCAACGTTCGCTGGACTGTCGTTGGGGAGACTCTGTTGGTAGCCTCTTGGTTCATCTGGGTGGTCAGTTCCTCAACAGCTGCACGCCCATTCACCTGTATATATCTCCGCAGCCATCGTTCACCCTGTCATCTATGGCCCATGGTGCATCATAACTACTTTGACTCCGGTTTTGAATAGCGCCATTTTGTCATGCACGATATACTCTTCCGACACGCTAACAGTTTACAAACTTGGCCTTTCGAAAATGCTTCCACTCTTGCCCCGAACTGGTCCGTGTATAAGAGAAGCTAACGATAATTTATTTCCTTCGTAGTAGTCCTACAAGAAAACGTAGCAAACCCTTGATAACAAATCACACTCCAACACAGATTCAAAGAATGGGGAAATGTCTAAAGTGAACCATTTTAACGAAACTACTCTTCGCCGAAGAGATGAGATAGTGTTCATATTTTCATCTTGCCCCGAAAAACATGCCCTTTTGGCCGTCAGATAAATCGCTCCGTTTCCGCAATAGGACGACAACCGCATTAAGTCTGCGTCCCTCCCCACCCCATCCCCCGCCACCTTCACACTTTATATACTCTCCACATTTAATGCTGCCACCTTCCTTCTGTGAGTGGTTACAGCACGTTGACGTCGAATATAGGCGGTGCTCACGTTAATGTGACCGGTCCTTGTATAAGGAAAGCTAATGATCATTTATTTTCTTCGTGTTTGTCTTATAAGAAAACGTGGCAAACCCTTGATAAATAATCACACACCAACACTGAGTCAAAGAATAGGAAAATGTCTAAACTGAACCTCTTTAACCTAACAATTCTTCACCAAAGATTTGGGATAGTGTTCATGGATGTGCTCTTATAGAATTATCTGAATTTTCATATTTTCACTTTTCGGAAACAAGTCTTCCCATTTAGTTTTTCAGCAGCGCTGTGCGTCTCCCGGTAGTCTTTAACATGACACGATCAAAAACTGAGGAATATTTCGACCTCCTCCTAGTGACTGTAGAATTCCTGTAGTAAGATTCAATTTTATGGCGTGAGACTTACTCCATGTGGCCTTTCAATTGCTGCAATTAAAGCGAGACGTCGGCGCGGGATCGCTGTTCTGAAGGTCTTTGTCTACTCAGCCTACATGTTTCGAGAAAGCGGCATCATAGAGAACCAAGGAACTGTTGGTACACTGCCTTCTCTTCCCTCTCCTCTTATGTCCGATAAATACAGGGTGTTACAAAAAAGTACGGCCAAACTTTCAGGAAACATTCCTCACACACAAAGAAAGAAAATATGTCATGTGGACATGTGTCTGGAAACGCTTACTTTCCATGTTAGAGCTCATTTTATTACTTCTCTTCCAATCACATTAATCATGGAATGGAAACACACAGCAACAGAACGTACCAGCGTGACTTTAAACACTTTGTTACAGGGAATGTTCAAAATGTCCTCCGTTAACGAGGATATATGCATCCACCCTCCGTCGCATGGAATCCCTGATGCGCTGATGCAGCCCTGGAGAATGGCGTATTGTATCACAGCCGTCCACAATACGAGCACGAAGAGTCTCTACATTTGGTACCGGGGTTGCGTAGACAAGAGCTTTCAAATGCCCCCATAAATGAAAGTCAAGAGGGTTGAGGTCAGGCGAGCGTGGAGGCCATGAAATTGGTCCGCCTCTACCAATCCATCGGTCACCGAATCTGTTGTTGAGAAGCGTACGAACACTTCGACTGAAATGTGCAGGAGCTCCATCGTGCATGAACCACATGTTGTGTCGTACTTGTAAAGGCACATGTTCCAGCAACACAGGTAGAGTATCCCGTATGAAATCATGATAACGTGCTCCATTGAGCGTAGGTGGAAGAACATGGGGCCCAGTCAAGACATCACCAACAATGCCTGCCAAAACGTTCACAGAAAACCTGTGTTGATGACGTGGTTGCACAATTGCGTGCGGATTCTCGTCAGCCTACACATGTTGATTGTGAAAATTTACAATTTGATCACGTTGGAATGAAGCCTCATCCGTAAAGAGAACATTTGCACTGAAATGAGGATTGACACATCGTTGGATGAACCATTCGCAGAAGTGTACCCGTGGAGGCCAATCAGCTGCTGATAGTGCCTGCACACGCTGTACATGGTACGGAAACAACTGGTTCTCCCGTAGCACTCTCCATACAGTGACGTGGTCAACGTTACCTTGTACAGCAGCAACTTCTCTGACGCTGACATTAGGGTTATCGTCAACTGCACGAAGAATTGCCTCGTCCATTGTAGGTGTCCTCGTCGTTCTAGGTCTTCCCCCGTCGCGAGTCATAGGCTGGAATGTTTCGTGCTCCCTAAGACGCCGATCAATTGCTTCGGACGTCTTCCTGTCGGGACACCTTCGTTCTGGAAATCTGTCTCGATACAAACGTACCGCGCCACGGCTATTGCCCCGTGCTAATCCATACATGAATTGGGCATCTGCCAACTCCGCATTTGTAAACATTGCACTGACTGCAAAACCACGTTCGTGATGAACACTAACCTGTTGATGCTACGTACTGATGTGCTTGATGCTAGTACTGTAAAGCAATGAGTCGCATGTCAACACAAGCACCGAAGTCAACATTACCTTCCTTCAATTGGGCCAACTGGCGGTGAATTGAGGAAGTACAGTACATACTGACGAAACTAAAATGAGCTCTAACATGGAAATTAAGCGTTTCCGGACACATGTCCACATAACATCTTTTCTTTATTTGTGTGTGAGGAATGTTTCCTGAAAGTTTGGCCATACCTTTTTGTAACACCCTGTATATAACCCGCTAACTATCTGATTTCAGTAACAGTTTCATAAATTCTGTTTTGTTGTCGTTCGGGAGAATAATTAACATGAAATCAGTGTGCGGCTTATTGTTGGAGAGCCATAATCAGAGGCAAGAATGATGAGGGAAGCGTGTCGTTGACGTTGAGATAATCAAAACTTACTTGACGGAGGAAGGAGGAAGAATGTAGTCGTGGCGTGTTTTACGGGTCTTCGAGGTTGTCGTCTAAAGAGATCTGACAAACAGGTTGTTCTTCTTCTTCAGCCTTTGGATATCCACTCCTGGACACTCTTCCAATGATTTCCATGTCGATCTTTGCTGGGCAGCCTGGGTCCAGTACTGCCCAACGCCACTTCAGTCTCGCTATCTGCTCGACAACATAACACATCCAGTGCTTCTCCTTAACATTTCGTTCTTGATCCTCTCTCTCAGACATACTCCAAGCATTGCTGTCTCTACTGGACTTTGACGGACCCAGAGTCAATTTGTGCTGCTTGTAAGTATCATTGTTTCGAGCCCGTACGTTGTTAATGACAAGTTGCATGTATCATAAGCCTGTTTTGTGTTTATGGGTATAATCTGTACACGGAGGATGTAAGTAAGCTTCGCTAATGCCGTGCAGGTAAGGCCAATTCGCCAGGTGATCTCTGCTGTCTTGTTATCTTTTCCAAGTTGGATTTTGTGTCCCATATAATTGTATTCATTTACTAAATAGAGAGCAGGATTTATAGTGGAGACAGTAGTACTGACAGGGCCCATGACTTTGGTCATTTGAAGATTCATTTTGAGCCTACAGCTTGAGGAGCATCTTTGAGTTCTCGGTTCTTTGTTGACTGTTAGTGTCGCTGCTAAAGACGATATCTTCTGCAAATGCAAGATAGTTTAGAAGTTTTCCTTCTATGTTGATACCGTTCTGTTACCAGGATAGACACTTGAACAAATCCTCTATAGCCAAGGTGAAGAAGTATGGCGAGATTGTGTCTCCTTGTCTGACGCCTCTTCTCAGGGAAGCTTTTCCAGCGATCGAGTCTTTTTTTTTTTTTTTTTTTTTTTTTTTTTTTTTAAGTGGAGTAGTATTCTCATAAATGTAGTGGATTAAGTTGGTATGTCTGTGGTCAATGCGGTTTCTGCTTATCGCCCTCAGTATTGCCAAGGTCTGTGATGGCCTTGTGAAGAGGGATGTTACACTGCCTATATTCCTCTATCAATGGACGTACTGTTTGATATGGTCAGTTGTACTGAAATCTTTTCCGAATCCCGCTTTTTAGACTGGCTCGAAGGGGGCGAATTGTGATGGCTGAAAAAGTATTTAACTCCGCTTCTCGCTACTGACAGGGATTTTTCCTTGATGGCAGGTCTGTAACGGGGTGCATGCAGCGTCGTGATACCGAGTGAGGAGGTACTGGAGATAGAAGTAGCAGTTCCAAGATTTGAAAAGTCGCCAACGGCCGGAAGAGTGATGTGCTGACATGAAGCCCCTTCTTATCGGATCCGAATGACTCCACGTAGCAGAGGATGACAAGGTGGCCGTGTCGGCATCGTGCAGTTCACTGGGCCTGATCGCAATTGTTAATTTTTTATTATACATAAATTGTAGCCTAATGGTTAATGAGTTACGCGCGACTTCGACAGGACAGCAAGGCACAAGGGCATTGATTAGCTGTGTTGAATAAAATAACTTTCTTTTCGCACTTAATTTCGTATGAAGTAGCCGTTATCAGTTAATGCTATACAGCAAGTTAACACTTTCAATCCCTGAGCTATCTGTACGGAGTAATATCTCGCAGTTATCAGTGAATCAGAGAATCTCTAAATCTGGCATTAGTTGTGAGGTTTCCGTTGAAACTCGCCGTCACGAAGAGAGTTAATTTCAGATAAGAGCAATGGTTATTCTACTGATTCATTTCTGTCGCAACGGTTCCTCTGCTCAAATTTGAGTGAGCTATTAAGATATGCTACATATGAGCACTGACTACTGTTACAGTAAAACAAACCAAGGAGTTACGTATTGTTGTCATTTCATCTTTGCGAACCTTGGATATTGCACTACCTTGGATAATTAACACTTCACAGTGACTTGATACTGAGTGCAGAATTCGCGATTTCAGGCAGATGGCGTATGTATGTCCTCCAGTACCGAGAGCGGTGCGCACTGATTAAGTATGGATTCGCAGTCGAGAGGAGCTAGGATCGAGTACCCATCCGGCTATCCTGATTTTATCTTACTGTAAACTTTCTAAATCAGTGAAGGAACTTGCTGAGGTGGTACTTTAAACAAGGTGCAGCGATTTCTGCTTCCCATATTTAGTCTCTAATAACCACGTCATCAACGAGGTGATACTCTCTAAATATTAATTTTTCTGTTCTTTTATTTTTATCTCTCCAATATAGTATAAAAGTATTTTTCGGTTTAGGGCGAAGTGCGGCCTCAGAAACAGCTTCCGCAGCAAATGATGAGCCAGTTCTGAGAAAATGCTGCAAAATTGGGAAAAGGTCCAGAGAGATATAGTTACTGAAATTGTGAGCTGTGGTGTGTAAACGAATTATAACTGACAAGTACCAACATGCTACATACGAGAGGATGTTGATATTAAATAGCGCAATCTTTAATAAAATGTCGACACAGATCTTACATTCTGAGGTTGTGTAAAACATGTTGTTAAGTGTTTTCCATCCAACTGCGTGCTACATACCGTTTCACCAATACGCAGTCCATGTAGGGTCTGCCTTTTTCACGTTGTTTTTAAATTATATGTTGTATAGTAACTACACGCATTATTTTATATCCAATTTGGGTCAAAATTTGCAGTTTACGATTCTGAAATTACACAGATTTAAATAATCAAACTAATTGTGTTACTATACCTACCAGTAAGTGACGTGTATTTAAAAAATGTGTTTACGGTCGCTCCCATCAGTCATTGTGCCGAATGCCAACTTAGTTTGCGCGTATAATATCATTTACATTATACTCCGCAAGCCATGTAGTGATGTGTACCGGACGGGACTTCTGGAATCACTCACTGATTTCCCATTCGACCCCCCCCTTCTCACATCTGCCTAGTTCCACTCGTGAATAACACGAGGGAAGAATGATTGTCGGTAAGCCTCTGTATTGGCTAAATTTATCGAATTTTCTCGTCGTGGTCACTACGCGAGATGTATATGGGTGTAAGTAATACGTTATCATTCTCTTACCGGAAAGTGCTCTCTCGAAATTTCCATAGTAATCCTCTCCGTGATGCACAACACCTCTCTTGTAACGTCTGCCAATGCAGTCTTTGTAACGTTCTCGCGCCGACTAAACGATCCCGTGGGGAAATGCACCGCTGTTCTTCGGATATTCTCTATCTCTTTGTCAGTCCTACCCTGTAGGGATCCCATATTTACGAGCAATACTGGAGAATCGGTCGAACAAGAGCCTTATAAGCCATTTCCTTCCTGGGTGAGTTACATTTCCTTAAGATTCTTCCTATGAATCTCAGCCTGGCTTCTGATTTTCCTACTGTTTCTTTTATGTGGACGTTCCACCTCAGGTCGCTCTGGATAATTACTCCTATATATTTCACGGCAAACACTGTTTCCAGCAGTTTTTCATCAACATGGTAGTTGTACTGTAGTGTACAGCAAATCGATGATGCATTCTGGAGTTGCTAATAGACAACTGCATCATCTCCGAACAGTCTTCAACAGCTTCCGAAGCTTTCTAGTAGATCATTAATATACACTGTAAACAATAACGGTCCTGTCGCACTTTCTTGGGTTCCCCCCAAAAATACCTTACATCTGTCGATTCTGTTCCGTTAAGAGCGACGTGTTGAGTTCTATCTGCAAGGAAGTCTTAAATCGAGTCGCAGATCGGCCCGATACTCAATAAGCTCGTATTTGTTCCACTAAATGGTACTGCAGGACGGTTTAAGATGCCTTCCTGAAGCCAAGGAACGCGTCATCAACCTGAGCGCCGTCGTCTACAGCATTATGGATCTTACAGAGGGAGAGAGCGAGCAAAGTTTAGCAAGATTTTGGTGTCCTGACACTATGTAGATTTGTACAGAGAAAATTTTCGTTCTCCAAAAACTTCCTAATTCTTGGCCATAAAACATGTTCTTTAATTCTACAACAGACTGACGTCAACGATATAGGTCTATAATTGTGTGCTTTTGTCCTGCGACCCTTCTTGAAAATGGGAATGACGCACTTTTTGGAGTTGCCGGGTATCCACCCTAGCGATCTACGATAAACTGCTGCTAGAGGGAGAGCAAGTTCTTTCACATAATATTTGTAGAATCTTACGGGTATCTCATGTGGTCCTGATGCCTTTCCACAATTAAGCGATTGTAGTGCGCTGTTTCATTCCGCAATCGGTTGTCTGAATATCTGCCATCGCAGACCTTGGCAGTACTGAGGGCGATGAACAGAAACCGCACTGACTACAGACATACCAACTTAACCCACTACATTTATGAGAATACTACTCCAGCAGAAAAACTAAAGAAAGACTGGATCGCTGGAAAAGCTTCTGTGAGAAAAGGCGTCAGACAAGGAGACACAATCCCGCCTAAGTTATTCACCTTGGCTGTGGAGGATTTGTTCAAGTATCTACCCTTGGAACAGAACGGTATCAACATAGAAGGAAAACTTCTCAACCGTTTTGCATTTGCAGATGATATCATCCTCTTTAGCAGCGACACAAATAGTCAAGAAAGCTCCGAGAACTCAAAGATGCTCCTCAAGGATGCTCCTCAAGCTGTAGACTCAAAATTAACCTTGAAATTCTCTTGTGAAGATATTAGACTGCCTATATTCCTCTATCAGTGTGCGTACTGTTTGATATGGTCATTTGTACTGAAATCTTTTCCGAATCCCACCTTTTAGACTGGATCGAAGGGGCGGACTGTGATGGCTGAAAAAGTATTTAACTCCGCTTCTCGGTACTGACAGAGGTTTTTCCTTGATGGTAGGTCTGTAACAGGGTGCATGCAGCGTCGTGAGGACGATTGAAGAGGTAATGGAGACAGAAGTAGCAGCTCCAAGGTCTGCAAAGACGACAACGGCCGGAAGAGTGGTGTGCTGACATGAAGCCCCTTCGTATCGCATCCGAATGACTCCACGTAGCAGAGGACGACAAGGCGACCGTGTCGGCATCGTGCAGTTCTCTGGGCCTGATCGCGTGGTTACTTTTTTATTATATATAAATTGTATCCGAATGGTTAACGAGTTACACGCGGAAGCCACGACAGGTCAGCAAGTCACAATGGCATTGATTAACTGTATTGAATAAAATGAACCGCTTACTGATTTTACGTAAGACCGAAACATCGTAGAGTTTTTACTCAGATCGATCAACAAAATTTTACTTTCAGTGTCACTGAACGCTTCTCTCATTTCCCTCCTTACGTTCATTATCGATTCGTTCGGCTTTTGTTTGCCAGCTAGGTTTTGACTTCTTTGAAGTCTATGATGAAGCTCTCTTTGTTTAAGTAGCAGTTGTCTCACACAGCTATTTAATTACCGTGCTTGTAATACACTTGTATAACCGAGTTCCGCTGCAGCCGGCTGTAAGGCGCTGCAGTCATGGACTGGCCCCGGCGGAGATTCGAGTCCTTCCTCGGGCATGGGTGTGTGTGTGTTTGTCCTTAGGATAATTTAGGTTAAGTAGTGTGTAAGCTTAGGGACTGATGACCTTAACAGTTAAATTCCATAAGATTTCACACACATTTGAACATTTTTTTGCAGCCGGCTGTCAGACTCCACCGTTAGCGATGTGTGTTCGTTCAGAACCATTCATTTCAATTTTTATGTGCGCATTGAATGGTTTAGAAGATGGCAACTGATATCTATATCGTGAAAAACGCAATAATAAGAATAGAACTTTTGTATTCAGTAAAATTATGAAAGCAACAGTAACAGCAACTGTAGGTACGAACACTCATTGTAGCTCAGCAAGGCATCAGATGTAAAGCATATTTTATGAAATAGTTAAATAGCTGATGTGAAAAAACTGCTACGTAAACAAAATGAGCTTCATCACAGATTTGGGTGACGTAAAGGTACTTATTTGGGATGTAGACACTAACCGTCATTGTTATTATGGAAATACCTATGTCGGAAGATCGAGTAAATTCCTGGAAGAAAGCAAGAACGTAAGCATGAAATCGATTTCATTAATATTTATTGCCCAATCTTTGTTGTCAGAAACGTGAAACTGCGAGGAACTAGCGTCAAAAGGTGCGAATAAGAGTAAAATTACATATGCAAATACGGGACAAAGGACAAAATCACAAACTACCTCTGCTTGTACATAAACCAACTAGAGGAAAAATGTTTAAACACAGCTGTTAGTATGTTATTGTGTCATCAGAGGACGTTATGAAATCGATGTTAGCAAAACTAGTTATTTATGTAGAACTAAGATTGAAAGTTGTAAAGTTGGATAGAATACCCACCAACCATGCAGCTTAATTTTACGATATAACTGTCTGTGTTCTGCGGATGATATTGCAGTTATGCGCAAAGGCGCCAGGCTTGCAATTTTATGCTAATGTGGACTGATAACAACGAAAAGTTCTTAAGAGCAGTGTTCAGAGCAGGCAAATAAAGAAGTTGAACCTGTTGCCATTTGCGCCCAAAGGACGAATGTGGTGTACTCTAAGTTACACAAACACTTCAGGATCTTAATTGTTTACGAAGTAAAGTATTTTTACATGTGAAACCTATCAAGATACAAATTAAGAAAGAAAACACAGCCTTTTTTTGTGATAGGGTTGACCACCATCGCGAATTCGTAACTACTAAATGTGCTTCGGCACTCAGGTTCTGATAGTGGGAATCAAATCGTAACCTTCTTGAAGTCCATCTCTTGCATTAACAGTTTTTTTCTTCTAAGATCATAAAGAACATTGTTTATTCCGTGGAAGTACACATACGAAATGTTATCATTCCTTTCTTAGAAACAATTTATTAACTGTATTTCTTAAAGTGTGCTAAATTTGGAGAAGTGAGTGTTAGATTCTGTTAAATTCCTTCAGATGCGAAAATCTGGTTGCCTGTGTAGCAGCGGACGATTAAAAAATATGAACTCATGCTCATCTCCCATGGGACCTCTTGCATTTCACCTTGTAGGATTCCCATTATTTCATTAATTTCGCAGGTGCAGTTTGTAAATTAATATTGTAAATTAATAGAAAGAATGTTCGGCAGTGAGATGTGATCCTCGTCATAGAACATACAGCTTTAGTAAATGTTCATATACATCAGTTCTGAACGGCTTCCAACAATTATACCTGTTCGTCTCATAGGTGATGATGTTACCACCAGTGCAACACACTGCATTGAAAATCTCCTTCCCTGTGACAACGAAAGGCATCACACAAGTCTGCTCACCCGAAAGGAACTCACAAAACTTCATTGGACTCTTGTTCCTCATCCGCCCTACAGCCCGAATCTCGCACCTTCCGACTTCCATCTGTTTGGCTCAATGAAGGATGTACTTCGCGGGAAGCAATACGTGGATATTATTAACGCAGAAGGACGCTGGCTCCGACGTCGATAAATAGAATAGTAGCATGTGGGTATATAGGCCATCCCTGCTGTATGGCGTAAGGCCGTCGCATTGAGCGGAGATTACGTTGAAAAATAGGGTTTTGTTAATCCTGAATAAAACCCACCTGCTTTCAGAAAAAAGTTGTGCATTACATATTGAACAGCCCTCGTAGTAATATATCAAAGCACAGAGCTGTGATAAACGACCAAGAAATCTCTTATTCAATCAGCTTTTACCAGTTGTCTTCCCCGGATGAAATTACATATCGGCATGAGAAAGTTTCTAACAAAGACAATTCATTTTGGAGCGTTGGCTTCAAAGACTTCGAGCTTAAGGGTTTCGTGTCATCGGTACGGAATTGTACTGCCAATAGTGTCATACCACTTCGAACCTAAATTGTGACATCGCAACGCAAAATATTAATGTACTATGGCTCCCAGGCTGGTGGAACACTTTCGATTTAATCTTACTTTGGCGACTTGGCTTTCTTCAGCTGCTCTACATAGATAGAACTCTAAGCGAATACAGCATTGCATTTTAATAGTTTTACTGAATCGTAAAATATATCAAAATGTTTACAAGGCGCTGATGGTTAAAAATCTGCAAAACTACTTCGATACGACAGTGAATTTCCAACTGATTTGTGGCCCACATACCGAAATTATGTAGCACGAAGCTGAACTGGACCGGCAAAATGGAAGGTGTTCAGGGACTGATTCCGAGTATTTTGGAAGAAGTAACCGAAGTCTCCCATGGTTTGTTACACAGAAATTGGATTTCGTTTGATGTCGTACCCCATCTGTCTTTCTACCTGAACTGCATTGAAAATATCAACACAAAACTACAAAAGATCGACTCTGTGTCTTGTGTGTCTTCTTTGGAAACGGCAACAGTGACGCTCACTCTACTCTTCACGTTCAAGCCTGTATTCATTACTGCTTGGTTCTGTCTGAGGTTTCGGTTTTTTTTTTTCCAGTGTCGGTAGCGCGGTAACAGTTACACACAGCAGCATCGCTTTACTGGTGAAGAGTTGACAGAAATGCACCTGATATATTGGTTTACTGAATGCAACGGATGGGCACCACAGCGATGCTGTGCTCCGCTGTTCCCGCAGTGACGACAACCGCATCACAATACTTTAGCATCTGAAGGCTGTTGCATTACTCTGTGTTTTGTGTCGTACTTTGAGTGACTGCAGATTACAGGTTTTCTTTTCTTACTATTGAGAACGTATTTTTACGAAAAAAAAAAAGAAATATGGGTAACTAAGTGAACAATAATAGTAATTTTGGCGACTTGTATGTCCCCATCCTACCCCAGTTAACCAACCGGGAAAGGGGACCTACAGTTTAACGTGGAATTAGAACCACGTGTCGTTTCTAGCGGTTCCTCACATCGTTGAGAGGTGAAGGTTAGGTTAAAACGCAGGCTGAAAAATCCAAGGCCCGACCGGGATTGGTTCTAGGCGCTTCAGTCCGGAACCGCGTGACCGCTACGGTCGCAGGTTCGAATCCTGCCTCGGGCATGGATGTGTGTGATGTCCTTAGGTTAGTTAGGTTTAAGTAGTTCTAAGTCTAGGGGACTGATGACCTCAGATGTTTAAGTCCCATAGTGCTCAGAGCCCGACCGGGATTCGATTCCGCGATTTCTTGGTTTTCAGTCAAGCGCTTTGCCTCTCCCCCTCCCCCCCCCCCTTCCGTTTCTTTCCGTCGTGTCCTCGGCGTTTGGTCTGGGTGGACGTCGTATTACACCCCTTCCAAGTTCAATGTTGAATACTTCACTCGCTGAGCTACTGTGCCGGTACCAAGAGACCACCAGATCCAACACTAACTGAATAAATCGTAGTCTGCACTGCCGCATAATGAACAAAATACGAGCATTCCGATTATCAGACCAGCTGTGTCATTGTGCTGAAGAGTTGCTAGCAAATAGAACGCAGAATGTCGTTTTCAACAAGGAGAAATCTTCATACGTAAAAGAAAATTCGGGGATATCCCACGGAAGTGTTACAAGAACGTTACTCTTTACAATACGTGTAAATGACCTAGTGGATAGCGTTGGAAGTTCCGTAAGGCTTTTTGCTGATGATGCTGTTGTATGCAGAGAAGTCATAAAGCTAGAAAATTGAAGCAAAACGCAGGAAGACCTGTAGGGGATCGACGCTTGGTGAAGGGATTGATAGTTGACCCTTAACGTAAGGAAAAGTAGCGTACTGCGCGTAAGTAGAAAGAAAGACCTTTTATTGTTCGATTACACGATCGCAGAACACAGGCAGTAATCACACCCATTAAATATCTGGGAGTGTGCATACGGTAAAATTTGAAGTGGAATAACGTCATAGAACATTGGGAGATCTTTAGGAAATGTTGTGCATCCACGAAGAGGTAGTTTACAAAAATATCGTTCGACAGTTACTTGAATAGTGCTTGTTAATATGGGATTCGTAGTACGAGTAGATAGGACTGATAAAGAAAATAGGGGAAATCCAGAGAAGAACAGCGCGTTTCGTCACAGGTACAAGTAGTAAGCAAAAAAGAACCTGAAGGTAAAACTAGAGAGATTCGAGCTCGCACTGAACATCCGTTCTTCTTACGGGCCATACGCGACAGGAACAGGAATGGGGGGGGGGGGGGGGGGGAGGGAGGGATGGAGTGACAGTTGTACACATAGTACCCACCGTCACACATCGTAAGTTGGCTTGCGGGGTATAGACGTAGATGTACATTAACGCTCTGTAACTAGCCAGCGCTTATACCAAAACACTCAGAAACTATCCGTGAGCAACTCTGAAATTTTGTCTGTAGACCCCTGGAGAAGTGTCACACCAAAACACTGTACTGTCGTAGAAATAAAATGAGGAAACGTGAGGGAGAAGTAGACGAGGAAGACACGGCGCTGGCTGGCGGATGTGAGGCTTCCGCGTGCAGCGTGGCGACGTGGGCGCCTGTGTATTTTGGGCGCCGTTCTTGGCAGGCCGCGGCAGCCCTGACCTTCGCCGGCCGTGGCCCACTTAGCTCCGCACCTCATGTTCCGCCGAGGTGGGGGCGGCACGGCGACTAGTGTTGTCTCAATTTCTTCTCTGCGGTACGCACCGACACACGAGCTCAAGCCACTATCAGTAACACACGCTTGCACAATTTCTGATGATAACAGAAACTCGAGTACATCTATATCTACAACTGCATATGTTCTCCGCAGGCCACCTTTTTCATGTTCAAAGGAACTCTGCATCGTAATCAGAATAACACAGGCACTGCAATATCGCATTTATCTGTCGATACCGGGCAAGCGACTTTCAAGTACAATGTCTGACCCGTACAGAAATAGACATAATGAATGTACGAGTACAGGTCGCAAACGCATGGTTGACGACGTATGGAGGTCTGGCCGTGAGTCGTGCACGGATAGCTAAATGGTAAGGCGACCGCTCGCGATAAGCACAGCTCATGGTAGTCCTTATTCGAAATTGCGAATTCATTCGACTGCCGTTAAACCTCCGTGTGGCCTTGAACTCTGATTTCACCTTCACGGTCTTTTCGCGAGATGTGCGTAGGAGGAAGCAATACATTTGTTGACTCTTCTCGGAACGTACTCTCGAAACTTGAACAGTAAACCATATGGTAATGTAGAACGTCTCTCTTGGGGCGTCTACCACTGGAGTTGGTTTATGATTTCCGTGATGCTTTCGTGAGTTCTAAATGAACCTGTAACGAAACGCGGTGCTCGTCTTTGGAGCTTCCCTATTTCTTTTTCACACCAATCTCCTACGAATCCCATACTGACGAGCAGTGTTCAAGCATTGGTCGAAGGACGATTTTGTAGTATATTTCCTTTGTTGATGGACTACATTTACTGAAGATTCTTCCAATGAACCTTAGTCTGGCTTCTGCCTTTCCTGCGATTAGTTTTATGCGATAGTTTCACTTTAAATCCATCCGTACGCATATCTGTAAATACTTTGTAGAAGTAACTGCATCCAGCGATTGTTCTGCAATTGTGTAATCACAAACTGCCGAAAAAATTAGTACACTCATTTAGAGGTTTCCAATTCACTCAAGATTTATTGTTGCAAAAGTGCATATGGAGTATTTGAAATTGCCACATTTACAGATCAATAGTTTAAGAGGTTCTGACGTATCAGGCACCGACCCACGCTGGTGTAGCCTCCACGGGCTGCGATGTAGGCGCTGACTCTGGCATCCACTCGATCGAACAGATGGCGAATACTTTATTGGAATACGTTATTCGATGCCTGTTAGACCTGTTCGCGCTGGCTAGGACAGTTGCTACACGTCTTACAGAGCACTTTAAGTTCCAAGGGCAGTGTGTGGGCGAGCATTATCCGGTTGGAAAAACACGTAGTCTTCCTATTGCAAGAGTGGCAAAAAACGGTTCTAACAACATTCTGCACATACCGTGCGCTGGTTAGCGTCCCCTCCAGAAAAACCAAAGGTGAACGAGAATTGTAGCTTATCCCACACCACACCATAAGGAGTGGATGGACTAGTGTGTCTTGGACGAATGTACCTCGCGAGAGCTGTGGAGGCAGAATCTGTTTTCATCGCTGAAGCCCACGTAGCTCCATTCCATTTTCTAAGTGATCCTCTGACGGCACGAGTCGGGCCGTGCACGTCGCTACTGTGGCGTGAGTGGAAGCTGGTCTAGAGCTGTGCGTGTCCATAGACCGAATGCTGATTACCGACCGGTCCGCAACAGTTCGTGTTGACACGTCTGGGCTGACAAGCTCTCGTATCTGTACTGTGATAGATGTACGATCTGCCACTGCTGCCTTTACAAGACGACAATCCTGGCGGGTCTGTGGTGCATCGGCGTCCAGAACCTCCTCCACAGGTGTGATAATGTTCACATGACGACTGATACCAGTATCGCTGCACAAATGACGCAGCACGTCTAGCTTGTGTGGAAATTCTCCGAAAGTACTATACCACCATTCGGAAGACCACAATTTGATCCCTTTAAAACGCACTCAGTTGGCTGTAGGAAACATGAGTACGTCTCCGTGGCATGATTGCGTGCTTGCTTCACACATTTGCACCACACTGTTCTGTTGTTGTAGTATGTTATCTGTTCTGTATTCTACTGGCAATTGTGTTCCTTGTTTCCTCGTGATGTTTTACAATCTATGGGTTAGTTTGCTATCAGATGTTAAAGTGCCATGTGTTCCTGTTGTATGAGGCGTCACAGTCTTGGAGAACTTTGCGTGTTCCTTTTTGTTGTGTAATTATTACTGTTGCCATTTTATGTGTGTGTTTAGTATCTATTGTGTTTATTTTACATGCCTCAGGTGTAGCCATTTTCTGTGTGTGTGTGTGTGTGTGTGTGTGTGTGTGTGTGTGTATCTGTCTGTCTGTCTGTCTGTCTGTCTATGGGGTAGCGGCGCTCACCATCGAGGTTATCAGCGCCCATACAAACATCAGTTGAAATGAATATGGTTTAAACGTAGAACATGCCATAAAACAACTAAAAGGCAAACCGAGATAAACTCGCACTGAGTAGCCATTTTCTGTAGGAATTTGATCATATTTAGTCCATCAAGAAGCTGTTCTGGGTTCTGTTTAGTCTGTGCATGAGATACTTAAGTCTCGTCTGGTTGTGTGTTGTGGTGTGGTTTGATCTGTTGAGAACAACGGTACTGAATGCTGTGGCTGCTTGTACACCGAAAACTGGTATTGAGGGTTTTAAGTTTAATGGTTCAAATGATTCTGAGCACTTAACTACTTGACTTAACTACTGAGGTCATCAATCCCCTAGAACTTAGAACTACTTAAACCTAACTAACCTAAGGACATCACACGCATCCATGCCCGAGGCAGGATTCGAACCTACGACCGTAGCGGTCTCGCGGTTCCAGACCGTAGCACCTAGAACCGCACGGCCACACCGGCCGGTTGTTAAGTTTATAATGCGATGTTTTCCTGTCAAAATCTGTGCATGTATTTCGCTAAATGATATGCTGGTGCTGTTCTGAAATTCATCAATTGTTCTGATTAGCACATTAGTTTTTTGAATCTTGAGCAGTTTATATATCAGTATTTTATCATAGGTAGTAAGTAAAAACCCACTAATGATGCTACGACTGTGGTGAAACACGTCTAGGAGAAGACGAAGTAAACTGCGTTCTTGCAAGAACCTAGAATCTGTTAATCATCACTATTTTCTGCAGTAATAGAAACATAATTTAAAATTACATCTTGATAATATTTGAAAATTTGTTACATACATATACAAACATTTTACGTAATGCAATTAGAAATAATTCAGTGTGTCACAACAGTTTAAACTGAATTATGTTGAGCTACATACCTGCAGATGAAGTATTCTTTAAATGCTTCACGTGTCTCATACGCTCTCCTTGAAGACCGATTACAATATATTGCACCTTTTTCAAAGTCATCATTATTATTGTTGTTATCATCTTTCTTCTAGTGGTTAGCATTGCTGTTCAATGACAGAGACTCGCTCTCACTTGTATCAGCGTATCAATGACAATTTTTTATAGTAGGAAAACACATTTGACAACGGTGCAAAACGTTCAGTATATAACTGAAGCTCTGCCTGGAGGGATCGCCATTTGCTTACATCGATTCCAAAGGCGCATTAAATTGCTCGTCTGGCTCTAGCTAGGTGGTAGTTGAATATTTCTTTTTGCTGAACCACATTGCGTCCAGTTTGATGTGGTCTTACCAACTATTCCTTCAGAGGATATCCTTGATCACCCAACAGTAAGTGAGGTGCAATAACTTCCATTCGTGGCAGTAGTTTACTGGGTGGTACACTGAATGAGTTATTTCCCGGGCGATGATTGACGGCAGTGTCTACAAAGACATCACTGTCCCTCTGTCTCCCATATGCTTCTACATCCACCATTTTAACTGACGTCTGCAAAACGGTGAAGGTGGATAGAGAAGTACTTTTTGTAACTGTAGTACGTCCTCGTAGATCTCGATTTAGGAGGAATTTCTTATGCAGATGTCTTTGTATTCGATGCTTCCTATGGAAATGGGAAGTTCCACAAACGCTTGTAATGATTCACTATCCTGCGAAAATTTTCAGTAGTCATAGCAGGCATATGTTTTGTACGCAGTTTCACGCAGATGGCTTTACGTGTTTGATAATTAATATTGGCGATGTGCAAGGGGCTGTTCTGAACGAGAATGCCAATGATGACCATTCCTGTAGAAAAAAATCTGAAACAAAAATTTACTTATGTCACCCACCTTTGGTGAAAGTGCAGATGGGTTAACAGGCGCGCGTACCTTGAATGTTATGTTGATGACCCGTCCCGCAAGCGATCACGAGAGTTTCTGTACAATGGTCCCATTGGCTATCTCCACCATGATGCGTTGCCGACACCTCCTTACAAACTCAGTAAGTCCACTACGCTTCTCTTAAGACACGGTTCTTTTTTATTGTGTTATCGTTTAACGTATATTTGTGCGAGCGATTCGATGAAAACTGATCATCATATGTGTATTTTTAGCTTCCAGTGTGAAAGCAAAATGGCAGAATTTAAGAGACACTTATCGACAGGAACTTTTGAAAAATAATATGTCAACAGGTACAGCTTCAGTGAGTAGTTATTCTAAATGGAAATACTGTCACCAAATGCACATTTTACACGACACTTATGCTTCAATGATTCTCGTTGTAAATGTTCCAAAACCTCAGAAATCCGACGCAGTAGTTCAATGGTCAGCGTAACCGACGTACAAGTTGTATCATACAGTGAAGGAACACCACCTGAAGAGAACTCATTTTCAGAAGAAGCTGATGATGAAAGATGCCAGTGCTTTACTCCAGACGCAAGTGTTACGGGTGCAAAATTATTCAAATCGGCAGAGAAAAGGCCTCGAAAAGGCACAATCCACTTTATGATCTTATAGAACTGCAGAAATGTAAGGCAGTCCCCGTAGGAGCAATAAGCTCCAAGAAACAAAATAAAAATCTAGGTATGTATTAACGATTCCCACACTCATTACCACCACTTCCTAACTAAGTTCGTCAGGCTCAGAACACTGGAGTCACAATTGTGTTTCCATACTGAGGGCTGCCAAAATTCAGGAACAGTATATGAAATAGAAAATTCTGGATCACAAGGTACCACATATTTCTTGGATGCTGTCCTATGAGGAATGTCTGATTTCTATATTGATAAATCATTTGTAAATAGTAATTAGATATTTTTGTAATTTTTTTATTTCAAACCAGCAACATTATTTCTTTATTAATTCTGAAATATATATTAACCATAGATAAATTAAAATTATTTACCCAAAATTAACTGATTGCTCGAAGTGAGGGGTGCAGATAATTTACGAGCAAATTCAAATAGGTACTATATCGTGCTCATAATATAATTTCACAAGACGCACTAGTAGAGGTCCCCATCGGTGGGATCGACCATTTACCCCGGGAGGCCCTCATTTGTGAGTAACGCACGAAAAAAAAAAAAGAAAAAGAAAACAACGGAATTTCGCGTGACAGTCTACAGCTTTAAAAATAGTAGTTATATAAAGACTCCTTGTGTAGCGTAAGGGTTAAGGTACAGCTTTCACATGCAAACGGTTGTGGGTTAGAATCTTCTTAGGTACCTAAAAACGTTCTGTTGTTAAATCCTTGTCGAAATGATATTAGTCACTATTTTTATCCAGTTATTTGGGTTAAATATAATTTTCTTATTTGCATGCCGTTGTCACGTCGTATCAATCATCGTATCAAACTTTTCATTTGCACTTATCTTTCTTTGTATTATTCTTTTTCCACTTGGAGTGTTTGTCCATGTGATTTCAATAATTATTACTTATCAACTTCGATTTAATTTCTTATGTTCTATCATCTTATATTTTTGTCCATGTTATTGCATTCATTATTTCTGTTCCTCATTTTACTTGAATTGCGTATTACTTAGAATCTCGTCATTTGTTTAAATCTTCTTTTGTATTATTCTGTCAATAGCGCAATAAGAACTTGTGTTTTAAATGTTTGTATGATGCTTTCCATCCAAAAAAAGTGCATTTGACACTATTGCAAAGTGTGTATAAAAAGATTATTTTGTCTTTGTTTTCTAACCAATAGCACGGTATTTTAAGATATTTAAACCATTATTATAGATAAATAAAAACAATGAAAATCACACGCATAAATATTTCAAATGAAGAAGAATGACTCAAAGTTACAATAAAAGTAAATAAAATAGTTAATACAAATACAATGATTAATTTGGCATGCCAAATGAATATCAATAAAATTACATTTAAATCAATTAATTGAATGAAATTAGTTATCAGAGTCAATGCGAAACGAATTTAAAAATAAATTTTAAAGCGCCTTACGAGATTTGAACCCACAACATTTTGCCTGTAAGGGTTCTACTTTAACCGATACGCTACGGAACGAATCCGTATATTGTTACTATTTTTAAAGTTGCGAGTGTCACGTGAAATTTTGAATTTTTTCTCGTCGATTACTCGGAAAGGAGGGCACACCAGGGTGAAAGGCTACAGACGTGATACCTGGGATTTAACCTACATGACGTATGTATGGTTTTAAAAAGCCGATCTCACAGCTGAGGACTTCTTGTTTGTGTGAGATGCTCTACTGAGTAGTACTTTTCAATTGATATAAAGCAACAGTTATAGGTCAGCCTCAGTTTCCGGAACGAGGTATTAAATGGTGTGAGTAAATAAAAGTTACCGTGTGGTTGCATATAGCCTCGCTTCCTCTACAATACATTTTCCAAGATTGGATTCCTTTTCAGTATCAGTGTTGAGTACAGAACTATTCTCTCTTCACCCTAATATATTCCTATACCCTTTATGGCTGTTCTAGTAACTGTGGAAAGAAATTATGATATTCGCCGCGTTCTTGTCGAGACAGATATAGCTCATTCACTTGCATTAGGCGCCATTATAATAACAAAAGCCACAATGAAGGAGTCGTCTCTAAACACAGAAGCATCGTGGAATCCATGCCGCCATAAACTGACAAGGAGATCGATCGCACTGTGACCAAACTGTCGGCCGATGTTATCGGGCAGACTCTAGCGACTGTGTGTTCCGACCGTTGTCGTTGCCGCTCTTGAACGAAGCATTAGCCTGTTGCGCTAACGCAGCTGCTCAAGGCCGGCGCCCTCGTTTGGAATTCTAAAATCTCGTAAAACTTTGAACCTCGTTATATCGGAAAAGCTCTTGCTAGAGCAGAAAGTATAAGTATGTATACGCTGTGACAGAATTCGCGAGACCCTCTGCATTTCCGTATGTTGAACTGGAAAGCTTTACTGTCTATTACACAGCATTAACAGGCTGCATTTCCGTATTTTGAACTGGAAAGCTTTACTATCTATTACACAGCATTAACAGGCCGGGAGGGCCAGTGCTGCCAACATACTATGAACTCACAAGTGTCCGTAGTGTGCCGTATAGGAAGCAAAAAATGAGATGTAACCTGGATGCAACTTGGCCAGCGTTCCGCCCAGCCGATGGCGAAGCTACGCGTCTTTCGCCTATGACCTCTAGCGCCCGTTGCAGCATTCATATTGATAAGCGCAAAATTATTTACTATTGTGGTTTGATTTTCCGCGCAAAATGTCTTGTAAAATCATAGTGAACACAGTGCAGCAACAACGGCGCTGTGACCACAGCTAATGCAGCATATGATGCGACGAAAATTGAACTGTGTAACCTATCATTTTCGACAAACTTTATATGAACGAAGGAAACTGGCTGTTACGTAATTTCGTGGCGTTATTGTTTGGCGAGTTGTCACGGAGGTTGCTATGAGTGTATTTATCAACTTTCAGATTTTGTCTGAAGTTCTAGTATTTTTGGTGAAGTACCGAATGTTGCATTTTTGAAGGACTACAACGAAAATACGGATATTTAGGTATGTGGGTAGATACACAATGATATCCAGTTAACAAATTATTCAGTGCCACAATTAATTCAAAAAAATTTTGTATTCACAAAAAACTAAAAATTATTTTGTGGGAAGCAGTGAAAGCACGCACTTCTCAAAGTTTTTCACCTTTTGCAGTGTACTGGTACAAGATAGCGACATAACTTGCGGGGGGGGGGGGGGGAGGAAGTTTTCTTAAGCTTTTCTTACTGATTGTCGATCTACCTGCTTTTAGCTCTTTCCCAGGTGAGGTATAAATCCTCTCTCCGGCATGATTTGCACCAACTGCTAGCAGTCTTCCCTCTGAAGTGGAAACACTTTTCTGCCGACCTACAGGACAACTATAGCTAAGCGCCGTAAGAGACAATATTAGGTGCAGTTTATGCTTGCAAAGAACCTCCGGGACTGAGAAACATAAATTTGCTGTCTCTGTCATCTCTTGAGTATCGTCCAGAAAACGTAATTGAAAGTACAAGGAAATTCAAGTGAATAAAGCAGGATAATTCTTAGCCACTCCAGGAAGTAGCCGCCAAGTTGACCAAACGAATGCATCATGGAAGCTTATAAGCAATTTTGTAACTCAGGGCTGGAGCTGAAGCATTTACGGATAAATATCAGATTCATCGATTGTAACATGAATTGCATAAATTAAGATCGGGGGAATTATTTGGGCAGCCTTTTTCTTCAGTAGCCATCGTAATTATATTTGGTTCTCCGTCTGGTATGTACTGGAAACTGAAAAGCTAATCTGTCACACACAATTCAACAGTAGCTGTTCCGTGCGTCATTATGACCCACACTTAATCTCTGACAGGGAAGGAATTGCTCAACAGTGTGTTAATCGTATCGACACCTCAGGACCCCACACACTGTACTGTACAAATCTTGATTGGTAGATAAGTTGTTTACGCTCTCTATTGTTCTGTTATCTCAACGTAAGTTCCTGTCGGAACTAAATCCTCTTAGTTGAGAATTGTTGGAGATATTCTTAACACTGACAGCAGCTTCAGCGATAGATAAACAATATCCGCAGATAATAAATGAGATACTGAACTTAACTGACGAAGGGAGGAATATACAGGGTGAGTCACCTAACGTTACCGCTGGATATATTTCGTAAACCACATCAAATACTGACCAATCGATTCCACAGACCGAACGTGAGGAGAGGGGCTAGTGTAATTGGTTAATACAAACCATAAAAAAATGCACAGAAGTATGTTTTTTTTAACTCAAACCTACGTTTTTTTAAATGGAACCCCGTTAGTTTTGTTAGCACATCTGAAAATATAAACAAATACGTAATCAGTGCCGTTTGTTGCATTTTAAAATGTTAATTACATCCGGAGATATTGTAACCTAAAGTTGACGCTTGAGTACCACTCCTCCGCTGTTCGATCGTGTATATCGGAGAGCACCGAATTACGTAGGGATCCAAAGGGAACGGTGATGGACCTTAGGTACAGAAGAGACTGGAACGGCACATTACCTCCACATGCTAACACCTTTTTATTGGTCTTTTTCACTGAGGCACATGTACATTACCATGAGGGGTGAGGTACACGTACACACGTGGTTTCCGTTTTCAATTACGGTTTACGAAATATATCCAGCGGTAACGTTAGGTGACTCACCCTGTATATAAATGAATCAGATAAAGCAGGCAAACATGAATGCATTCGTCTAAAACGGAGACTGACGGAAAATACAAAATGGCTAAACAGATAGGGCTAAATAATGAATTAAATTTTAAAGAAGCATGAATGACTATGGGAAAGATGTCGCCTATAAGAAAATTAACGAGACATTTGGAGGAAAAGGAAGCAGTTATATGAATATTAAGTTCTCTTATGGCAATCCAGTACTAAGTGAAGAATGGTTGAAGGAATGAATGAATGTGCTGTAACAGGGAAATGAACTTGAAGACAATATTTAAAAGAAAGTGAAAGCGAAAGTAGATGAAGATGAGATGGGAACTATGATATTGTGAGATGAATTTGATAGAGCACTAAACTACGTAAGCCGACACAAAGGATTTCGAGTAGACGACATTTCTTCAAAGTTATTGAGAGTCTTGGGAGAAAATGTCATGAGAAAATTATTTGCCGGCCGGTGTGACCGAGCGGTTCTAGGCGTTTCGGTCTGGAATCGCGCGACCGCTACGGTTGCAGGTTCGAATCCTGCCTCGGGCATGGATGTGTGTGATGTCCTTAGGTTAGTTAGGTTTAAGTAGTTCTAAGTTCTAGGGGACTGATGATCTCAGATGTTAAGTCCCATAGTGCTCAGAGCCATTTGAACCATTTTTCTTGGTACAAAACAAAGGGAGCGGTAGGTTATTAATAATTTGTAAAGAAACCAGACCGAGAAATGAAGTATGGCAGTTGCTGAGAAGGGACTGTAAACAGTTCAGACAAGAAGAGCATAGAAGCATTGCAGATATGGTGCTACACAATATTGCTGAAGATTACAAGGGTGGCTAGGATGATAAGAAGGTACTATAGGTTTGGGAAGACAATAAATTTAAGTTACAAGTGGTCTAAAATGAGGGATCGTTAGACTGGAAACGTCCAGTGACATTACTGACTCGTAAATTTGGTTATGGAGGCAAGTGTGTCTCTGTGAGGGAGGGGGGGGGGGAGACAGTTGGTAAATTTAGTTTAGGAAGACCAAATTTAGTTTAGGAAGACTATGGCTTGAACGTAAAGCAGTTACAAGTGGATGCAGATAGCAGTAATTATGTAAAGATAAAGAGAGTTTACGTGATTAATAGTGTGGAGAGTTACATCAACACAATCTCCGGACCAAAGACCACAACTATAACAATAACAACAACATATGCAAAATGCTCTGATGAAGATTTTTTTTCCTGCAGTCGTCTGGATGATCTGATGCAGCTCGCCACGACTTTCTCTCCTGTGCCAACCTCTTCACCTACAATAAACGTTTTCAGATATATGACGCATGCAATCCAATATTTGTCTACCCCTACAGCTGTTGCATTCTCCCTTCTACTATGGCAGATTCTCTTGATGTCTTAAGATGTATTCTATCACCCTGTTTTAACTAGTACTTTCCACGTATTCTTTTCCGTCGCCGATCCTGCAGTGAACCACATTTCTTATCGTATCAGGTAATTTCCATTATCCTTCTGTAAAACCACACATCAAAAACATCGACTCTCTTATTTTCCGTTTTTCAGTTCAATATACTCGTGTAACTGTGACACAAAACTTGTCAAAAGTGAAAGATCCTATAAAATAGTATTAGAAAGACCCATTTCGATAGTTAGAATAATGTAGGCATTTGTCTAGTTTGATAAAACATTGAAGAGTAATCAACATCTCGGCTTTCGGCAGTTGTTTTGAGATTTCTAAGAAGCGCTAACCTGTGAAGTCGTAGTAGCCCTTCGAAAGTGGTATGTAGACGGGAAAGAGTCTACAAAAATGTGCTTTACTCTGAGAACTGCCATGCTGGACGTACTAACTAACGCTCAATAACATTCTGAGAAAGGGAAGACTCATGGCAATGAACTGAAATGTTATCGAACTGTAACATACCAGACGACAAGATTTATTATGTAAACTATCCATGCAATGAACATAATAAACGCAATTACTGTAGTAAGCAACACATTACTGTAGTGAACATCAAGTACTGAAGAGGAGCTAATACCGTACAAAAATGAAGAGCTTTATCCTGTCTGCAACCAGTTAGTTCTGTTTGTCAGTCAGTATAAAACTGTCTTGGCTACTTCCACAGGGTAGACAACATAACCTTCAAAGCAGTTTGGAATTCATTATGCATGTCGTCAGCAGATGTAATGACATTAACACTAGCGTCACCAATTGAGTCACGTTCATCCACAAATAGAGTACTGCTCAACGTAGCAATCAGCTCAATCAATTACACTTCGAAAATTCTCAAACGTATGTGGTTTCTGACGGCCTATGGACTTCTCTAGTATCAAATCGTCAGAAATTAATTTAAGAGAGACTTCAACCTCACTCAGCTTGGTGAAATGTGATATTTTGGTTTGTCTTCGCCTGAAGCGCACTGCAGGTTGATGCACACATTCATCAGATGTATTTCGCTTTTATTGACATATAAGTATCTGCAATTATATTGTAATCATTCTGTGTAGATGATACTTCACATTCTTTTAATTATTGCGGACTGAATGGGAGTTTCGCTTAATAAAAGCATATTCTAGACAAAACTGTTAGCGGTTTTTTCCCTTTTAACATGTTCTGATAACAACTGTTTCTCCTTTCATGTTAGCAGAGACTGGATTTGAATTTACACTGCAAACATTCGCTGGGTTCACATCTTTGCGAGTTCTTTAGCACACTCCACTATCTTTATTCGAAACTTGTTATTCGTAGCTTCAGGGCAGTGCCAGTGAAAGTTCTCTAAGTTTGTTTGAAATAAAAAGAAAGTGAATTGCGTCTGGTAAGTAAGAGTTTGACGAAAATAAGACTTAATAATTAGGACAACCACTGAAGAGTAATTATGTTTTAATTCCAACCCTTAGTTACAAAAATGCGAATAAAATTCAATGGCCTATACGTTTGGTCAACTCAGCGGCTGCCTGCTTCAAGTTTCTGAAATGCAAATACGAGACGCTCATGAAACAGCTCAAATGTAGGAATAGTCTTCCTGCTGCTGTCTTGAAATGTGCAAATATACCAGAATATTTCTTTTAAAGAGTAAACCACCTTCTTACTGTGTATTAATATATTTATCTTCTGTATGTATTATCTGGATTTCGGCTTTTATGCTTTTATCAAGTAAAATGCTGAAAGTTATTAGACCATTATTATATCATATTTGTCAAGGCAGTTCAGAGAGGTAAACAAGACTAACATATGGCTTTAAGAGGAAACTATCTAAGACAATTTCCCCGCTCCCCTCCCCCTAACTTTCCCCTCAAGTGTTTTCTTTCTACCTTGTATAAATACCGTGTAGGTCAAAAGGTGAAAAACTTATAGAGAATTGCACACTTGTTAATGCCTGCTTTCTTTCCTTCTAATGAGATAATTTGTAGTTTTTTGTGGATAATGTGTGTGAAATCTTATGGGACTTAACTGCTAAGGTCATCATTCCATAAGCTTACACACTGTTGTTGTTGTTGTGGTCTTCAGTCCTGAGACTGGTTTGATGCAGCTCTCCATGCTACTCTATCCTGTGCAAGCTTCTTCATCTCCCAGTATCTACTGCAACCTACATCCTTCTGAATCTGCTTAGTGTATTGATCTCTTGGTCTCCCTCTACGATTTTTACCCTCCACGCTGCCCTCCAATGCTAAATTTGTGATCCCTTGATGCCTCAAAACATGTCCTACCAACCGATCCCTTCTTCTAGTAAAGTTGTGCCACAAACTTCTCTTCTCCCCAATCCTATTCAATACCTCCTCATTAGTTACGTGATCTACCCACCTTATTTTCAGCATTCTTCTGTAGCACCACATTTCGAAAGATTTTATTCTCTTCTTGTCCAACCTAGTTATCGTCCATGTCTCACTTCCATACATGGCTACACTCCATACAAATACTTTCATAAACGACTTCCTGACACCTAAATCTATATTCGATGTTAACAAATTTCTCTTCTTGAGAAACGCTTTCCTTGCCATTGCCAGTCTACATTTTATATCCTCTCTACTTCGACCATCATCGGTTATTTTACTCCCTAAATAGCAAAACTCCTTTACTACTTTAAGTGTCTCATTTCCTAATCTAATTCCCTCAGCATCACCCGACTTAATTTGACTACATTCCATTATCCTCGTTTTGCTTTTGTTGATGTTCATCTTATATCCTCCTTTCAAGACACTGTCCATTCCGTTCAACTGCTCTTCCAAGTCCTTTGCTGTCTGTGACAGAATTACAATGTCATCGGCGAACCTCAAAGTTTTTACTTCTTCTCCATGAATTTTAATACCTACTCCGAATTTTTCTTTTGTTTCCTTTACTGCTTGTTCAATATACAGATTGAATAACATCGGGGAGAGGCTACAACCCTGTCTCACTCCTTTCCCAACCACTGCTTCCCTTTCATGCCGCTCGACTCTTATAACTGCCATCTGGTTTCTGTACAAATTGTAAATAGCCTTTCGCTCCCTGTAGTTTACCCCTGCCACCTTCAGAATTTGAATGAGAGTATTCCAGTCAACATTGTCAAAAGCTTTCTCTAAGTCTACAAATGCTAGAAACGTAGGTTTGCCTTTTCTTAATCTTTCTTCCAAGATAAGTCGTAAGGTCAGTATTGCCTCACGTGTTCCAACATTTCTACGGAATCCAAACTGATCTTCCCCGAGGTTGGCTTCTACCAGTTTTTCCATTCGTCTGTAAAAAATTCGCGTTAGTATTTTGCAGCTGTGGCTTATTAAACTGATAGTTCGGTAATTTTCACATCTGTCAACACCTGCTTTCTTTGGGATTGGAATTATTATATTCTTCTTGAAGTCTGAGGGTATTTCGCCTGTCTCATACATGGTGCTCACCAGATGGTAGAGTTTTGTCATGACTGGCTCTCCCGAGGCCATCAGTAGTTCTAATGGAATGTTGTCTACTCCCGGGGCCTTGTTTTGACTCAGGTCTTTCAGTGCTCTGTCAAACTCTTCACGCAGTATCTTATCTCCCATTTCGTCTTCATCTACATCCTCTTCCATTTCCATAATATTGTCCTCAAGTACATCGCCCTTGTATAAACCCTCTATATACTCCTTCCACCTTTCTGCTTTCCCTTCTTTGCTTAGAACTGGGTTGCCATCTGAGCTCTTGATATTCATACAAGTGGTTCTCTTCTCTCCAAAGGTCTCTTTAATTTTCCTGTAGGCAGTATCTATCTTACCCCTAGTGAGACAAGCCTCTACATCCTTACATTTGTCCTCTAGCCATTCCTGCTTAGCCATTTTGCACTTCCTGTCGATTTCATTTTTGAGACGTTTGTATACCTTTTTGCCTGCTTCATTTACTGCATTTTTATATTTTCTCCTTTCATCAATTAAATTCAATATTTCTTCTGTTACCCAAGGATTTCTATTAGCCCTCGTCTTTTTACCTACTTGATCGTCTGCTGCCTTCACCACTTCATCCCTCAGAGCTACCCATTCTTCTTCTACTGTATTTCTTTCCCCCATTCCTGTCAATTGTTCCCTTATGCTCTGCCTGAAACTCTCTACAACCTCTGGTTCTTTCAGTTTATCCAGGTCCCATCTCCTTAAATTCCCACCTTTTTTCAGTTTCTTCAGTTTCAATCTGCAGTTCATAACCAATAGATTGTGGTCAGAATCCACATCTGCCCCAGGAAATGTCTTACAATTTAAAACCTGGTTCCTAAATCTCTGTCTTACCATTATATAATCTATCTGAAACCTGTCAGTATCTCCAGGCTTCTTCCATGTATACAGCCTCCTTTCATGATTCTTGAACCAAGTGTTAGCTATGATTAAGTTATGCTCTGTGCAAAATTCTACAAGGCGGCTTCCTCTTTCATTCCTTCCCCCCAATCCATATTCACCTACTATGTTTCCTTCTCTCCCTTTTCCTACTGACGAATTCCAGTCACCCATGACTATTAAATTTTCATCTCCCTTCACTACCTGAATAATTTCTTTTATCTCGTCATACATTTCATCTATTTCTTCATCATCTGCAGAGCTAGTTGGCATATAAACTTGTACTACTGTAGTAGGCATGGGTTTTGTGTCTATCTACTACTTAATCTAAATTATCCTAAGGACAAACACACACACCCATGCCCGAGGGAGGACTCGAACCTCCGCCGGGACCAGCCGCACAGTCCATGACTGCAGCGCCTAAGACCTCTCGGCTAATCCCGCGCGGCTTTTGTGGATAGACAGTTGTACTGACTTAACTGTGGAATTGAATAATTTGTTAGCTGGATTTCGTTACGTCTATACCCATTTGGATATCTACCATCACTGCTACATTTCTATTCCTTCGTGGTAGTCCTGTGACGCTACTTCAGTACGACCGTGGACTGCATGTAGATACAGACTGTTTCTAGGCCAAAAGTGCGTTATATCCTGTTCCTACGTGACTCTTGTTTACGGGTACTCTGTTTTGTTTGAAAAAGACTTTCGTCGTAATGTTATCATCGTACGTTGTAATTGATTTGCATTAGTACAGTGCATACTTTATAGCGTTTTTTTTTAGTTTATTGAATGCGACATATAAACATCAGAAATAAATTAATGATCATCGATATAGTCTCCCATATTATCCAACAGTATGACTATGTCTGGATAGTTTTTCGACTTAACAGCTGAAGAAACATATTAATTAGGAATTAAAGATGATAAGCCAAGTTTTTCTTGATGGTTATTCCTTATGGACCGTAATAGGTAAATGTCTGATCAGAAGAATAACCGCACAGAGTACGCGAAGGAACTTGCCCCCTTCTTGCAGCGGTGTACCGTAGGTCTCTAGAAGAGCGTAGCGTTCCAAAGGATTGGAAAAGGGCACAGGACGTCGAACAGATGTGCAGAACTATAGACCTATATCTCTAACGTCGATCAGTTGTAGAATTTTGGAACACGTACTATGTTCGAGTATAATGACATTTATGGAAACTAGAAATCTATTCTGTAGGAATCAGCATGGGTTTCGAAAAAGACGGTCATGTGAAACCCAGCTCGCGCTATTCGTCCACGAGACTCAGAGGGCCATAGACACGGGTTCCCAGGTAGATGCCGTGTTTCTTGACTTCCGCAAGGCGTTTGATACAGTTCCCCACAGTCGTTTAATGAACAAAGTAAGATCATATGGACTATCAGACCAATTGTGTGATTGGATTGAAGAGTTCCTAGATAACAGAACGCAGCATGTAATTGTCCATGGAGAGAAGTCTTCCGAAGTGAGAGTGATTTCAGGTGTGCCGCAGGGGAGTGTCATAGGACCGTTGCTATTCACAATATACATAAATGACCTTGTGGATGACATCGGAAGTTCACTGAGGCTTTTTGCGGGTGATGCTGTAGTATATCGTGAGGTTGTAACAATGGAAAATTGTACTGAAATGCAGGAGGATCTGCAGCGAATTGATGCATGGTGCAGGGAATGGCAATTGAATCTCAATGTAGACAAGTGTAATATGCTGCGAATACATAGAAAGAAAGATCCTATATCATTTAGCTACAGTATAGCAGGTCAGCAACTGGAAGCAGTTGATTCCATAAATTATCTGGGAGTGCGCATTAGGAGTGATTTAAAATGGAATGATCACATAAAGTTGATCGTCGGTAAAGCAGATGCCAGACTGAGATTCATTGGAAGAATCCTAAGGAAATGCAATCCGGAAACAAAGGAAGTAGGTTACAGTACGCTTGTACGCCCACTGCTTGAATACTGCTCAGCGGTGTGGGATCCATGCCAGATAGGGTTGATAGAAGAGATAGAGAAGATCCAACAGAGAGCAGCGCGCTTCGTTACAGGATCATTCAGTAATCGCGAAAGCGTTACAGAGATGATAGATAAACTCCAGTGGAAGACTCTGCAGGAGAGACGCTCAGTAGCTCGGTACGGGCTTTTGTTGAAGTTTAGAGAACATACCTTCACCGAGGAGTCAAGCAGTATCTTGCTCCCTCCTACGTATATCTCGCGAAGAGACCATGAGGATAAAATCAGAGAGATTAGAGCCCACACAGAGGCATACCGACAATCCTTCTTTCCACGAACAATACGAGACTGGAATAGAAGGGAGAACCGATAAAGGTACTCAAGTTACCCTCCGCCACACACCGTCAGGTGGCTTGCGGAGTATGGATGTAGATGCAGATGTAGAATGAACAAGTGGGCGTTATCGTGGAGTAGCAACACTTGATTCAATGTTTTTGATCGTTTTTATTATACTGCGACCGCAAGGCATCTCCGTTGTCGACAACAAATGCCGACTGTAATGGACATACCTACGGAAGTAGTTCGTAGGACACAATACCTATTTTGTACCAGGAGATGCACAATATTGTCGTCGTGGACTCACGCAGGCGGTATAGATGTTTTTGTTATGGCTCAATCGATAATTTATTGTGATGCATTTAGCATGTATTATCACTTGTAAAGATCTTATATAGATAAGCTCGATCCTGTGGGTTTCTAATCGCCAACAAAAAAATTGTTCTTGAATTTTTCGGCATTACATTTAAGAGGCATACTGATCGGTATGATTTCGCTGTTGTCAGATCTTTACCCTCTCCGTTTTCACTGTGGTGACCTCCATTCACTTCTACACACATGGCATTCTTCTTTGGATTACACATTGACTGTCGCACACCTCCAGAAAATAGCGTTGCATTGTTTATGCGTTCTGTTCCAAGGAACAAGAAGAGCGGCAGTTTGCCGCTGAAGTCCGTATTCACACGTACCTTTTAGCGCAAAACAAGAGTCCACGGAATCGCATCGACTGCGTAACTCGCTACACCCACCTTGCTGTGTGTTGTAAGTGAACAATGTGAAATGAAGCGTGTCTTTTTTTTTAATATCAGACGCAAAGATTATTACAACAGGATACAGCATGGAACGAAATTTGCTGTATGTCAAAAGAGTAGAGGCCGCAACAAAAGCGAAGGAAATTGAAAAGGAAAGAAAGCCGCTGAATTAACAGTAATGCTAAGATAGGAGTGCAATTGAGGCTTCAAAGGGAGTGATACTGGCAGTGAGGATATTAACGTATTAGAAGTGTGATTTCTTCAGACTTCGTTTTGTCGACATGCGCTTGACCGATAGGAGCAGCGTTTCTACTGTACTGCGCAGATAGGATTTACGAACGAACACAGTCGATTATTTACAATAGAGGATAGCCGGCCTGTGTGGCCGAGCGATTCTAGGCGCTTCAGTCTGGAACCGCGTGACCGCTACGGTCGCAGGTTCGAATCCTGCCTCGGGCATGGATGTGTGTGATGTCCTTAGGTTAGTTAGGTTTAAGTAGTTCTAAGTTCTAGGGGACTGATGGCCTCAGACGTCAAGTCCCATAGTGCTCAGAGCCATTTGAACAATAGAAGATAACTGGTTATTTACATTTAATGAAATTTGATGTTTTTGTTCCGTTCAACAGTAAGTCCGGGAAAGAAGTTCTTTTCTAAGTAATGTTAAGCTTCCATTCTCCTCTTGTCTGCTCATCGATTTTTCCTTTTCGATTTTTTCTTTTCGGTCGTTCGCTGCCACGGCACATACTCTAGCGGCCGCATAGAAATAAAAAACTGTTAATTTCCTTTTCAGTCTGCGAGTGAGCTACTGACATGCGCTGTGCGGTAGTGCTACTTAAACATCGATAGTTCATACATCCTACATTAGCGATATTATTTTTAAAAGCTATATCGATTAACTATCAGTTGTTTTGTACAGGTATTTCAAATGAAAATTACTTTCTAAAAAATTTCTATTGCGTAAAATACAACAATACAAGAAATGAAAATTTTGTTTTATCAAAAGTAAGGTATTGGGGTTCTTGTCCTTTACTCTGCCTTTTAAAATTGTACTTTACAAGATAGCAAATTTTGTTTTATAAAAAGTAAGATATTTATATTCTTCTCCTTTACTGTGTTACGGTTTCCATTAATTATTTCTCCTGCCTTGGAGAAAACCCTCTCTGTCGGAACAGGTCGCTGGGCAGCACAAATATTTAATGGTCATGTGAGCATAGTTCGTTGTAGCAAGGAATGCAAATGTAAATAAAGCTGCTGTAATACAACGCCGTTAGTAGAAGGAAAAAAGAGATTTTAAAGATTTGTTAAGCATTTGTGATTGTTGTGGATAATGCATTTTGAAATAAATAAGATTGTTATCGTTATTAATTAAACACACCCACTACTGTCCTCTTCTCTTCTGAGTCCTCATTGTACTTGCAAGTGTTTGCATTCGTACAAGTTAATGTATAAGGTGATTCGACAACACAAAACATTGACGTATTCGTAACGCCCCTGCGTCACTTCTGCTTTTGTAGACGCGCAAATATAATTCATATACTGGTTGCCCGTGTTGTGTTCGATTAGCGGAGCCTGTTCCTTGAAGGAGACGCCAGTACCCTCATAACTGAATGCTTGCACATTTGAAGATGATAATCTGTACAATGCGCATTCATGAATCCACGTTATTTATGTGTGTAATTTTTACCACATCGGTATGAGATGCGCACGACTGTGAGTTGTTATCACTAGAAGACAAACAAAAAATTCCCTTTCTCAAGTCCCCTCTCTCACAGCGGGCAATCTATTAACAACATACGTTTACAAACAGAATAGACTGGCTAAGGCGCCACCATATTTGATGTTGATTAGGCCGGTATTACACTATCAAATTTCTTTGTCCAATATCTTTGTCCAATATCTTTGTCAAAGATATTTGATAGTGTAATAGGGACTTTGTCAAATGTCGTCCAATATTTGATCAAATCTAGGGCCTCGCTGTATATTTGATCAAAGAAACCGCTTGTCTTCTGTTCACTGCAATGTGACGTGTTACCACATGGAGCGCAAGCGTAACTGCAGCGTTCTGTCGTCTGTAGTGTTTTTATAACCATTGCCGGTAAGTACAATTGGTGTGTGCCGACAACTACAAAATTAAGAGATGTATGAAGCTGATGAGGCGCTTTACAACGTGTGGCACCCTGAATACAAAAATAGATTAAGAGAATTGGATACCTGATCTGACCTGATCTAACCTAACATAACCCTCTCCTGTAGCAAGGAATCGGAGTGTTACAGTGAGCCTGTCTTCTGAAGATGTAGCAATTCTTAAGTGAATATTGTGCTTTGTGATATGAGGATACACTTCACTGAGCACATACAGAAATGTATGCTCATCCATTCGTAAGTAATTGATGTATGACTTGACGTCTTCCACTGTAAACTCACGTAACAAGTTTTGTTGAATGCTTTTATTGTGTCGTCGTAAAACCCACGGCTTCACCCAGATTAGATTAGTTTTTCGTTCCATAGATCCGTGCTGAGGAGAGCCTCGTGGATGTGGAACATGTCGATTTTTTTTAAGCTGAAATAACAATACTAATAGTATGAATAAATACAATACATCATTTGTTTCTATTAAAAATTTCGCCAATGGAGTAGAAGGAGTTGGCCAGTAGTAAGTCTTTTGGCTCCTTTTAAACTGATCTTTATTTCTAACTAAATTTTTTATGTTTCCTGGCAAATTATTGAAGATGAATGGACCCCTTTTTGAACTAAAGTAAGTTGGTTGGTTTGTGGGATTAAAGGGACCAGACTGCGATGGTCATCGGTCCCTTTTTCCAAATACTAAAAACACCCACAGAGAATAAAAACGAGTAACAGAATAGATCACAGACGCTTTTAAGTCCTTGTGCAGATCATTTTTGTTCCTGGTATTGTATGTATGAACTGAGTTGTTTGTTGGAAAAAGAGATATATTATTTACGACAAATTTCATTAAGAAGTAAATATACTGAGAGGCAGTAGTTAGTATACCCAGTTCTTTGAAGAGGTTTCTGCAGGAGGTCCGTGAATTTACTCCACAAATAATACGTATTACACGCTTTTGGACCTTGAAAACTTGTTTGACTTCAAGATTTACCCCAAAATATTATCCCATATGACATTATGGAATGAAAGTATGCAAGCTTTTTCATTTTTATGTTTCCTATGTCTGCTAACACTCGAATTGCAAATACAGATTTGTTAAGGCCTTTCTGCAGTTCTGTGGTGTGCTCCTCCCAACTGAATTTATTATCAAGTTGTAATCCCAGGACTTTTAAGACTGTCAACCTCGTATGTATGGTTCCATTTTTCCCCCACTTCTTTTCCGCGTGTGCACACAATGCAATTGGAGTACGTAGAACTGCTGCGATTAGTAACAAGTTGTTGTCAGCCATCTTGAACTTTGACGAAAAATTTGATGACAGTGTAATACCCCCTCTAGCGCTACGTCAAAGATCTTTGTCAAATATATTGGACGGAATATTGGATCACATCTTTGATCAAATCTTTGACAAAGAAATTTGATAGTGTAATACCGGCCTTAAATACTTCCATGCAGTCTACTTTCTTTCTGCACTCCACACGCCTTGAAGGTAACAGGACAAGAATTTTTTCGCGTGCCAATTAAAAAAATTTATTATAAACGATATGACTATCGATATTTATATCAGATTATCGATAGTGATGAAAGAGCGGACGCTATCGATTAATATATAGTTTATCGACGTTTTAAGTAATACTACTGTGCGGCTTACCTAACCACATGGGACTTTTCCTGTTGCCTTAGTTTGCGCGTGCCTTGTTGCCCGCCTTAACGAACGTATAAACGGGCACTAAGCCCTAGTGCTCATGCGTGACATGTGTTTGTCGGGGCAGTTTCTTGCGCCTGCCGGCTTATCGCTCGCTGCTCGGGGTCAGCTGCGGCCAGCACGCGGCAACCACGCGCCCGCGCCGCTCAGATGCAGCGGGGTCTGTGACTTCCTTCTGCTATTGTTACAGCGTTTAACTTTCGACGAGGCTTTTCTCATTTAGAAATTCTCGACATTCGTGAGGTAAATGTATCTGTAATTTTTCACAAGTAACTTTTTGGGGTGGTAGTGTTTCTGAGAACTGTTACGTTGAAGATAAAATTTATTTCTATGTTTCCTCAAAAATGGTGAATAAGTGTTATCATGTTTATCGGCATGTTTATCTGGCACGCTACCAGCTCTCCGCTTCACCCCAAAGATGTTCATTGTGGTTCAGATCGGAGCTTTCATCAAGACATTATAACAAGTTCATCCTTTTTCCTTCTTCAACTAAGTTGCTTTGTGGGGGAGGGAACGATTTGGCAAAAATATTCAGGATACTCCCAAAAATAGAAAAAAATTCTGTCTTTCACTATTTTAATACCGGTACTTTAAAGTAAAGATAAAAATGAAACAATACTGTCAATGAAGTGAGTCTTTCTCAGTCCTGCAACATATATAATAAGATCTCATGATAGCAACCGACCTGTCTAGTCGAAGAAAGATATTAAAACTCGGGTTGCGTCGTAACTACGATTACTGGTAGCAACCTACAGTCCTTATGGTGATAGAAGAGCCCTCACAGTTAAAATGGGATCTGCACGTTGGCGTCGTGCGTCTACCACCACCGGTCACCTAAGAGGATAATATATATGTCTCTGTCGCAACACTGCAGCGCTGTAGACGACTATTGTTTCCAGTCTTGTAACTTCGGTTCCGCCAATAAACGTTTGCTCTTCGAAGCTGAGAGCTGGCCGTATCGCTGCCAGTTGTCTCGGCTGCACTTTCGTACTACGAATTATAATACTGTTGAATTCACAACCAAAATTAAGGTTACTTAACAATCACAACACCGGGCGGTTGTATTAGGTTGTGCATAAGTTCGTAGTGTTTTTGTTGGCATGTTGGTATTCCGGTTGCTGTGGTTTTATTTACACCTGTCGATATCATGCCAACACAGTACCACATCTGCTCCTCACCAGCTGAGGCTGCTTCTTTCATTCTGGTGGCTTGTGACGTCATTCCCATGTCGTCAAACAAGACCTAAGCCGAAATTACATGTCTTATGAATCAAAGTAAGTTTCATGTAAGTTCGAGTTAAGTTGTTGGCCAACTGAATGCATAATTCAGTGCATCTAGCTCATATTCAGAGTCTCTGATAAATCGCCGGTTCCGTTCGCAGGCAAATCATGTTTATAATATATTGACTGAACTGAGTTGAAAAGAGGTATAAGGGCTAAAAACATACGAAAACGACAATAACTTGACAGTTGCTAAAATAATAACCACTGAGCCAGGTGGCACAATGGTTAGCACACTGGACTCGTTTCGGGAGCACGACGGATCAAACCCGCCTTCCGCCATCCATATTTAGATGTTCTGGAGTCGCTCTAAATCGCTCCAGTCACATACTGGGATGGTTCCATTAAAAGGACGGGGCCGATTTCGTTCCTCATCTTTGAAATAATCCGAGCTTGTGCTCTAATGACGTCGATGTCGACGGGGCGTTAAATCCTAATCTTCCTTCGTAATCGAACACAAGATTATTACGATGTACATCAAGTGATTCTGTTTGATCAGAGGATTACAAAACTGAACTTAGATATTGTCTAAGCAAAGTATTACAAGAGTTATTCATGTATCTTCATCGATTATTTAATTAATTAATATATAATTAAAAATTAGCTATGTATAAAAATCATGATTTTTACCTCGTGCTTCGATTGATGTCAGCAGTTGCTTCAAAAACATTTTCTTAAAAAGTGTTAAAATGAAGATGGGAATTGCCCCAATATTGGGCTTTGCTCATGGAAGCTATACCCCCAGTAAAATAACAGGTGGTTTTGACTTCAAATACACCGTAGTAAAGCTAGAAAATTTCTAAAAGAGAAATACCAAAACTTGATCCGTACGGAAAAGATGAGAAAGTAAATGCAAGTAAAAAGATCGTTAATTGAAGCGACGGATAATTTCAAATAATTTTACATGTTTGGCGGAAAAGAAGAAATAAGAAATTTTCGAGAGTGGGATTGAAATTC
Organism: Schistocerca cancellata; assembly: GCF_023864275.1. NCBI lineage: Eukaryota > Metazoa > Arthropoda > Insecta > Orthoptera > Acrididae > Schistocerca > Schistocerca cancellata. The sequence goes on from NC_064631.1 coordinate 441,412,544, forward strand.
TGCGTGAGAGGATATCAACGATAAGATCCACTGACTATTCTGGTATCCTCAATGAAAATGAAGAACGATTATAAGAATGGAAACAACAATCTACTGAGCACCCACTAAGGACTGAGAGTAAACTAAAAAAAGACGGAAGTAATGAGATTAGCGATGAGCTTTACATCAAGATTGACAAAAATGAGATCAGTGACAAACTTATCATCAAAATTAGCGACTACAAAATAAACTTAATTAAGGAATCCTGTTTCCTTGGAAGCAAAATTGTACCTGACGGAGGATGAATAGGTGGCACAAAAAGCAGGCTAGCACAGACGAAGGCACTCGAGGCTAAAAGAAGTCTTAGTATGAAACATAGGCGTTAATGTGGGGAAACTTTTTCTGAGGATGTACGTTTAGAGAGTGGTCTAGCGGTTCTGTCGCTGCAGTCCGGAACCGCGGGACTGCTACGGTCGCAGGTTCGAATCCTGCCTCGGGCATGGGTGTGTGTGATGTCCTTAGGTTAGTTAGGTTTAAGTAGTTCTACGTTCTAGGGGACTTATGACCTAAGATGTTGAGTCCCATAGTGCTCAGAGCCTACGTTTAGAGCACAGCATTGTATGTATGTGAATCGTGCACTACGGGAAAGCCGGAAAAGAAGAGAATCGAAGCGTTTGGGATGTAGTATTATAGAAGGAAGTTAAAGATTTAAGTGCACTGATAAGAAAAGGAATGAGGAGGTTATACGCAGAATCCGCGAAAAATGCAAACACTGACTAAAAGAGCGGACAGTACTATTTTAAACGGACTGTCCTTGAAAAGGGGGGGAGGGCGGTTTGAGGTTCCACAATTCATCCAGCAATCCTGATCTATGTTTTCCCTGGCCTCTCTAAATTACTTCAGGCAAATGCCAGGCTGGTACCTGCCGATCCCATCCTTGTGAAACTAGACCTGTCAATATGTAAATGCTTGTATATATGAATTACGTTGTTCTTAAATTGTAATGCCAAGAAATATCCAACATCCATAGAGATTGGTATACGTCCAACAAATATTTGAGGATGTAGGCTCCACATTCTACTCTTCACATGAAGAGGATGGTACCAGTGAGAAATTCGCGGCGAGCAGCATCAAAACAGTTAGAAGGCTGATGGCTCATAAACATTATCACATGTGTCTGTTATTTTACATCGGAACTAACTTACAAGGGGAGGCCGCGACGTTGGGATCACAGAATTACTTCAAACTTTGTACACCTTTAGTAGACCACTAAAACAACATAATGTGATAGTAGTAGAGTGCACTACCCTGGCAATTCCGAGAATATCGCAAGAGAAGTTTCACGTTTCTGTTAGGTAGATTATGTACCTGTGTGTTGGAGCCGGACTTTGGAGTTCATAGTGGTCAAGTGGTTAGTGTTCGAGCTCCGTAAGACGAGCGAATATGAAGGCAGTTCGGCGACCGCTCAAACTTCAGTATTAATCTATTTTTCTTTCATCATTAGTCATATTATTTAATTTATATGACATTTGAGAGGTAATACACTGACAAAAAAGCCACGTGTATTTGCATTAAGTTTCAGTTTTATGTTTTTCAGCCGGCCGGGGTGGCCGAGTGGTTCTAGGCGCTACAGTCTGGAATCGCACGACCGCTACGGTCGCAGGTTCGAATCCTGCCTCGGGCATGGATGTGTGTGATGTCCTTAGGTTAGATAGGTTCAAGTAGTTCTAAGATATAGGGGACTGATGACCTCAGAAGTTAAGTCCCAGAGTGCTCAGAGCCATTTGAACCATTTATGTTTTCATATCCGTAAGCCAAATACCATCCGGCAACGTGTGATGTCGTGAGCACATCCTATGAGTAATTGTTCCTTACTCTTGTGGGCTGGCGCATTGTGACTTAATACATAACTGATTGTGAATAACGTCATATGCATTATTATTTATTGAGGTTTGACTTGGGTTTTCCAAGCCTGTCGCTTATCCTTGAAAAATTTTATTACAAATAGTAAATTGTCAAAAAACATATGAAATTCACTACAGCTTCATGAAAATACACGTGTTTTTTTTATTATATTACCTCTCAAATGTTATATAAATCACATGGTTTGACCAGTGATGGAAAAAAAATATAGATTTAGAAATAAGTTCTAGCGAGATTCGAAGTGTCACCTCGTCCACGACCCTCTTCCAGAACGAGAGGACGAACGCTAACCACTTGACCACAATTACTCCCCATGGCCGGCATCTTCGCACAGATACATCAGTTTTATAGTAGACGCGTAAAACTTCTCTGTGCGATTTTCTCGGAATTCCCAGAGCACTGCACCTTACTACTTGGGCATTATGTTGTTTTAATGGCGTGCTAAAGGCGTACAAAATTTGAAGTAAATCCGTGATCCCAACGTCGTGGCATCCTCTTGTTACGTTACGTAAAATTTTAGGTTGTTCTTTACAGAGGAGCTTACATCTGAAGCAATCAATTAGATATAGGTCGAGAGGTTGCAGTTGATTCTAGACTGACAAACGGCGCGGATAAATCAGGGGAATTGCATCGCAATATTTCAGGAAAATACAAACCGCGCTGCCCATCAGTGGTTTTCTTCATGCTTCCATCCAACTCAAGCTGTAATAGTAAATACTTGTTTTATCATCCTGTCGGCGCACCATATCATCCTTCTATGGGCTTCCTCGTCACAAAGGGAAACAAACTGTTCACGTTACTAAGAAACTATCTGTCGTAATACACAGTATTGCTCCGTAATTACTTTTCGACTGTGTCCTTACATCGTGAAAAGTTTCATAGAAATCTGTCAGTTCTGAAGCGATAAAAAGGCGATTGTAGTTTCCGCATACTGGCCCCAGACGGGCCAGTCGCACACGACCGATCGCCGTGACATCCACTGCCAATGGCATTGTTGGATGCGGTATGTAGGAGCATCATGATGCTGAGTGCACTCACTATCAATCCTGCATCCAAGAAAAAACCTTTGGCAGTACCGGGACTCGAACCCAGGTCTCCCACATGGCAGTCTGCCGCACTAATCACTTTTTTTAAAATTGTATTTTACTAAAACATACATTTCAAGTATTCAACAGTACAATTAATGATTAAACCATTTGCAACATTAAAAAAAGAACCAGTTTTAAACTATTTATATGCAAAATATGTCTAATACAGTAATAATGGTAAAACAAACTTTAAAAGTGGTTACAGTATAACTTTGCTCAAGATAACTGAGATTATTCTAGGTGCAAACTATTGTCACCCAATCAGTGGGTTTGTCTACAAAGTTGAATTCACTGTTTAATTTGTAAACTGTCCATTGAATAAAAAATAATAGCATATTTAATACCAGTTTTCTTGACTATGAACCAGTTTAAATACAATCCAATTAAACACATACAATAACACAAAAAAAAAAAAGAAAGTTCCGGAAGCAAGGTTAAAGTAAATAATAATAAGGAACCAAGTGACTTATTTTTCTTCTGTTCGTTCTCGTTCAAGGTGTTGTAGTGGTTTCACATATTTAACCAACACCCATTCTTTCAAAAATGATCTTCAGCATGTTGCCATAGTGCTTCTTGTGGTTGCGATACGTGCTGATTTTTGCATATTCACACTTCATGTAAACGCGGAATTCTATCTCGTTGTCCGACCCAAGTGTGTGGATGACATAACTAACATATTTTCCCAGTAACCAGCTAATGGCGTTGGTTTTTAATTTCGGAAAGTATGTCATGTCCGGTCTCAGGAGGAGCGACGGCGTTATATATTGCGTAGAGGATCTGGTGAGAAAGGCGATTTGTTGCCTGATCCAATTCCAGTTATGCACATTGCCACCACAGGTGAATCTGTGGCTGAGTGTATCCACCAGATTGCATTTTCCACAAAGGTGTGTCTGGTTTAAACCGATCCCATATAGTCTCTCGTTGGTGCTGATGACATTATTAACTGTTTTGTACCATGCGGAAATAGCGTCTGTAGATAGCCCGGCATAGTTGATGTTCCGCCATACAGCTTTCCAGTCACAATTTGGGAATTTCGTTTCAATTTTGTGTCTACCCTCATTTAACTTCCTTTCAAGTATGATGTCGCGCGCTGTGATACGTGTGTTGCTTCTGATTTCGTCACTAAGATAACTTGCTTCGAGGAAAAAGTTCCTCACATACTGCAGACGGGCATTAATCCTTCGCACATCAATCGGTGCTTGCAGGCTATGGGGTGTCACAGCCTCAAAGAGCTTTGCGGTTATACATTGTGGAAGTTCTCTGAGTATATGGAAAGTCCGTTTGAGGAACAGAGCAGACGCTTTATTGCGAATATCCACCAAACCGAGGCCCCCGTTTCTGACATCCAGTATAACCGTAGTCGCACCAACCCTGAATATGTCTCCTCTCCATAAATAATTGGTAACAGTGGACATGATCCCTTTCGCTACTAGTTTAGGGATTGGAAATACCTGCGCAGTTAAATACGCTTTAGACAAAACGCAGGAGTTGATGAATCTGACTTTTTGCACCAGGTCCATAGTTCGATGGATGTTCTCCATTACAGCACCATGAACTTTCCTCCTAGTTTCCGTCCAGTTAAAAGCAGCCATCCGCATCGGACATGCCATTAAGGTGATTCCCAAAGTTTTATGTTTGTTGTCTTGTTTTGCCCATGCCAGTCGAAGGTGATCTAGGCCCCGTAGATTCAATATTTGACTTTTGTTTTCATTTGCTGTCGCTCCCGACGCTAGACAATATCTTTGGATTCCTTATTACAACGCCCACGTCATCAGCATAAGCTCGTATGACAGTTTTCTCACCACTCAATGTTATGCCTGTTAATCTTGCGTGGACAGTGCGGAGGAAGGGCTCTAAAGATACTGAAAATAAAAACATTGATAAGGGACTGCCCTGTGGAACCCCTCGCCTTATCTGTATGGGTTTAGATGTTTGGCCATTGATTGCTATTTTCGCATTTACACCTGTTGCAATATTCCTTAGCATGTTCACAATCTGGGGGTGGAAATCCATTCTTGACAGCGTCGCAAAGAGGTATCTATGACTAACGCGGTCAAAAGCTTTGTTGAAATCTATAAAGATTAAAGCACATTTTATACTTGTCACTGAGGTAATTGCAATGACGTCTCTGTATGCAGATAGACTTTCGAATATCGTTCTGGTCGGAGAGCAAGATTGGTGATGACTCAATATTTTGTTGGAAAAGGCAGAGAGTCTTTTGTTGATAATACGCGAAATTATTTTGTAATCAGAATTTAGTAGCGAAAGAGGCCGAAAATTGTTTAAGTTGGTTTTGCCTTTACTCTTAGGAATCAGTACTATTTTACTTTCCTTAAACTCTGCAGGGACCGGTTTTCCGTTCAGGACCTCATTTGCCATGGAAGTGATCTTGTCCCCAATTATAGACCAGTAGCGGGCATAAAACTCCACAGGGAGGCCATCAAGTCCCGGAGATTTGTTGAGAGGTGAGTTACGCACTGCCTCATGCACTTCATCTTTAGTAATAGGTGACAGGATGTCAGCGTTGTCTGTTCCCGACAATTGTGGACCTAAAATAGTGAGAAAGTCCTCGAGAGCTGCATCTTCCACTGTGGTAGGGGCATATAAGGTTTCATAGTACCTGTGGACTTCGTCCAGTATTTGTTTCTGGCATGTGAGCCTCGTACCAGTATGCGTCTGGATTTCATCAATTAAAGTTAGACGTCTGTTTTTAGCATGCCGCACCAAGTGATACAGAGAAGCTGTTTCATCTGCTACGACTGATGTGGCTTTCGATTTAATTTTGAGTCCCTCCATCTGTTGCCGTTTAATGCTTAATAACTTGGCTTTTATTTTTTTTTGATATCATTTAGACGAATTACGTCATCATGGGCCTGTTGATATAAGTCTCTTAAAACTTTATAATAAAACTCCATTGTATTCCTCAACTCCCTGTGCCTCGCTGCACTATACTGCATGACAACTTTCCGCAGCCTTGGTTTAGCCCTCCTTGTCCACCAGTCAATGACTGTTGGGTGCTTGTCTACTGTGCGGAGGCACATAGTCCACGCAAACCTTATTTCCTGTTCCAGTTCTTCGTCAGTTAAAACAGAGATATTTAAGTTCCATTGGCCTCTGAATCGACAGGTTGGCTGTACACTTAGATTAAAGCAAGTTAAAAGTGTACTGTGATCGCTAAAATACACTGGAATAGTCTCAACGTTTAATAAATAATTTTGCAAATTTGGTGACACGTAAATTCTATCTAGTCTGCTACAGGAGTGGCTGGTTATATACGTGAACCCGACTGACGTCGGGTGCTGAAGTTCCCACACATCCTTAAGGTGTAGATCACTTACTAACTTTTTTAACTGTGGCGAGTAGTTGAAGTTGGGTTGTTGATCTTTCTGGTTTAAAACACAGTTAAAATCTCCACCTAGTATAAGAGAACACGGATTTTTCCTTAATAAATAAATCAGTTCATCTTGAAAAAACTTCGCACGATCCAATTTGTGGGAAGTTCCTGATGGGGCGTAAAGGTTAATCACTGTCACATCGAAAATTTTTATGCCTATGGCTCTTCCTGATTCTAGTCGTTCGATTTCAGTCACCGGAATGCCTTCCCTTATAAGAATGGCTGTACCGATATTGGCTTCCGTAGAAACATTCACAATTTCAAAAAAGCCTGGGATCCGAAATTCCGTTATCGCAACTTCTTGTAGCAACGCGATATCTGTTCCGGACTGGTACAAGAATTCTTTTAGTGCTGCCAATTTCAAGGGTGACTGTATTTTATTAATGTTAATAGTAGTAATGCTATAAGCTTGCAGCACAGACATACCGGAAGAAGCTATTTGGGATGAGGTTCGGTATGATTATAGCAGCAAACGTGCTTCCCTACAAGGCACGATCTTTACAAGCTGTGTGCCCATTACATGTACTAACTGCCTAGAAAAATTTGCACTGCTTTTAAACAAATAGCTTGAGAAGAAAAGTATCCTGAAATCCTGACAATGCATTGCTATAAGTCACTGTGGCCATTCTCTTTCTCCTCGTCAGTGTTGACCCTGATGACTTCATATTTAATATTCTTTTTCTTGATGTCTTTCTTCTCTGGTGTGACTTTCGCTTGATGACGCGTGACAGCAAGACCCGGTGTCTGTCGCAGCCGCCGGCGGTGGCTAAATGGGGCAACGGCCGTGGCTTGCGAGTCGTCAATGTTTGGTTCCGGCGTGGTGTCTGTTGTGTTGTTTTGCTGGCGAGGCGGTGATGCTTGTGTATTTCCCCCTTCGGCGCGGCGTTGCGCTTCGGAGTCAGCAGGTTCTTTACCTGGTACTTCCTCGTACGGTTTGCACTGTATGGGTTGTGCACTTGATGCGGTTATTTCAGCCGTGACCTCAGGCTCAGGGTCACATTGCCGTGAAAAATCACTATCCGCTGCGTCACTATCTGTTCGTGGCGGTGTAAGTCCTTGTGCGGAAGTGGGAGCCACATCGACCGTCATTCCATCTCCTTTTTCCACTTCTAACAGATCTTCAGGACTGGGCTTCGGCCTCCTGGCAACGGGTGTTTCACAGGAAGAGTCCTCATCAACATTTCTTTCAGTGTCCTCTAGAGGACGCTTTTTTGTGGGAATCTCGCTGTCACGGGACGGAATTTCAGCAGTTAATGCAGGTTTTAAAGACGGAAAGTCATTAACATTAAGTGCAACATTTTCAGAGGTAGTAACAGGATCCACGACCGCCGCCGGCTCTGTTGTATTACTGGCTGGCAACAAATCGTTGAGTGTCAATTTCCGGCGTTGCGTAAGGTTATTTGTTAGCACAAATACACGGCGAGGGCAGTCCTGACGGAGGTGACCAGACTCGTTACATACATGACATGTAGGGGTTTGCCCTGAGTACATAACATGCGCCTTGTGCCCGTCAACAAAGATGTGGGAGGGAATGTTTGCTTTCACTTCCATCTCCACGGAGCGAATGCCGTTAAAGCACTGCAGCTTGAAATGCGAAGCCCACCTTTCGTTGACTATTTGCCTGACAACTCCATACTTTGATAGGACATCTTTAATTTTCGAATTGTCTACTTCTATGGGAATATTCAAAACCCTAACATTCCTAATTACAGACTCGGAATTCCGGAGTTTGACAGTACTTTTAGTACCATCACGGTGTATAAATTCCATTTCATAACCAAATTTTGCCAGAAAGCGGTCTACACTCGCGGAATCGTTAAACTTTACAAAAATGCAGTATTCATCAGAGTCCAGCTGCATGGTATGAACAGATTCAGAATGAAGGCCAATTACCTCGGTAATCCAGTCGTGTATTTCAAGTGCAGAGGGCTGTACTCGACGGGTGTACTTGTCGAAGGTGAAAATCACGGTGTTTTTTCTCACGGAGTTTGCCATGGTGTTCTGCAGCGAAGAAATCTCGGACAACGCCGAAATCCCAACGGCACTTCGTAGAAAGATGACACGAAAGAAGACCAAATGCTCAATTGATAACGCTTAATTCACGTGCAAAACGTCAATAAACGAGCACAAAACACGAAAACACTGGCGTAAACACTGAACGTTCACGGAGCAAACTTGAGGAGCATGCGACCACTGCGGCAGCTAAAGCCAGACTGCTCAAACTTCAGTATTAATCTATTTTTCTTTCATCATTAGTCATATTATTTAATCTATATGACATTTGAGAGGTAATACACTGACAAAAAAGCCACGTGTATTTGCATTAAGTTTCAGTTTTATGTTTTTCAGCCGGCCGGGGTGGCCGAGTGGTTCTAGGCGCTACAGTCTGGAATCGCACGACCGCTACGGTCGCAGGTTCGAATCCTGCCTCGGGCATGGATGTGTGTGATGTCCTTAGGTTAGATAGGTTTAAGTAGTTCTAAGGTATAGGGGACTGATGACCTCAGAAGTTAAGTCCCAGAGTGCTCAGAGCCATTTGAACCATTTATGTTTTCATATCCGTAAGCCAAATACCATCCGGCAACGTGTGATGTCGTGAGCACATCCTATGAGTAATTGTTCCTTACTCTTGTGGGCTGGCGCATTGTGACTTAATACATAACTGATTGTGAATAACGTCATATGCATTATTATTTATTGAGGTTTGACTTGGGTTTTCCAAGCCTGTCGCTTATCCTTGAAAAATTTTATTACAAATAGTAAATTGTCAAAAAACATATGAAATTCACTACAGCTTCATGAAAATGCACGTGTTTTTTTATTATATTACCTCCCAAATGTTATATAAATCACATGGTTTGACCAGTGATGGAAAAAAAATATAGATTTAGAAATAAGTTCTAGCGAGATTCGAAGTGTCACCTCGTCCACGACCCTCTTCCAGAACGAGAGGACGAACGCTAACCACTTGACCACAATTACTCCCCATGGCCGGCATCTTCGCACAGATACATCAGTTTTATAATAGACGCGTAAAACTTCTCTGTGCGATTTTCTCGGAATTCCCAGAGCACTGCACCTTACTACTTGGGCATTATGTTGTTTTAATGGCGTGCTAAAGGCGTACAAAATTTGAAGTAAATCCGTGATCCCAACGTCGTGGCATCCTCTTGTTACGTTACGTAAAATTTTAGGTTGTTCTTTACAGAGGAGCTTACATCTGAAGCAATCAATTAGATATAGGTCGAGAGGTTGCAGTTGATTCTAGACTGACAAACGGCGCGGATAAATCAGGGGAATTGCATCGCAATATTTCAGGAAAATACAAACCGCGCTGCCCATCAGTGGTTTTCTTCATGCTTCCATCCAACTCAAGCTGTAATAGTAAATACTTGTTTTATCATCCTGTCGGCGCACCATATCATCCTTCTATGGGCTTCCTCGTCACAAAGGGAAACAAACTGTTCACGTTACTAAGAAACTATCTGTCGTAATACACAGTATTGCTCCGTAATTACTTTTCGACTGTGTCCTTACATCGTGAAAAGTTTCATAGAAATCTGTCAGTTCTGAAGCGATAAAAAGGCGATTGTAGTTTCCGCATACTGGCCCCAGACGGGCCAGTCGCACACGACCGATCGCCGTGACATCCACTGCCAATGGCATTGTTGGATGCGGTATGTAGGAGCATCATGATGCTGAGTGCACTCACTATCAATCCTGCATCCAAGAAAAAACCTTTGGCAGTACCGGGACTCGAACCCAGGTCTCCCACATGGCAGTCTGCCGCACTAATCACTTTTTTTAAAATTGTATTTTACTAAAACATACATTTCAAGTATTCAACAGTACAATTAATGATTAAACCATTTGCAACATTAAAAAAAGAACCAGTTTTAAACTATTTATATGCAAAATATGTCTAATACAGTAATAATGGTAAAACAAACTTTAAAAGTGGTTACAGTATAACTTTGCTCAAGATAACTGAGATTATTCTAGGTGCAAACTATTGTCACCCAATCAGTGGGTTTGTCTACAAAGTTGAATTCACTGTTTAATTTGTAAACTGTCCATTGAATAAAAAATAATAGCATATTTAATACCAGTTTTCTTGACTATGAACCAGTTTAAATACAATCCAATTAAACACATACAATAACACAAAAAAAAAAAGAAAGTTCCGGAAGCAAGGTTAAAGTAAATAATAATAAGGAACCAAGTGACTTATTTTTCTTCTGTTCGTTCTCGTTCAAGGTGTTGTAGTGGTTTCACATATTTAACCAACACCCATTCTTTCAAAAATGATCTTCAGCATGTTGCCATAGTGCTTCTTGTGGTTGCGATACGTGCTGATTTTTGCATATTCACACTTCATGTAAACGCGGAATTCTATCTCGTTGTCCGACCCAAGTGTGTGGATGACATAACTAACATATTTTCCCAGTAACCAGCTAATGGCGTTGGTTTTTAATTTCGGAAAGTATGTCATGTCCGGTCTCAGGAGGAGCGACGGCGTTATATATTGCGTAGAGGATCTGGTGAGAAAGGCGATTTGTTGCCTGATCCAATTCCAGTTATGCACATTGCCACCACAGGTGAATCTGTGGCTGAGTGTATCCACCAGATTGCATTTTCCACAAAGGTGTGTCTGGTTTAAACCGATCCCATATAGTCTCTCGTTGGTGCTGATGACATTATTAACTGTTTTGTACCATGCGGAAATAGCGTCTGTAGATAGCCCGGCATAGTTGATGTTCCGCCATACAGCTTTCCAGTCACAATTTGGGAATTTCGTTTCAATTTTGTGTCTACCCTCATTTAACTTCCTTTCAAGTATGATGTAATATGTGACTGGCTCGACAAATATTTGACTAATAGAAGTCAGTACGTCATATTGATTGGCGAATGTCCCACAGACACGAAATTGACAACGGATGTGCCCAAGGATTCGTAATAAGATTTCTGATATTTTCAATATGCGTGAACGATTTATCTTATAGTAGATCTATAAAATTGTTCACTGACGATGCTGTTATGTACACGAAAGAATCGTCGATGGACGATCGTAAGGAGTTGCAAAAAGACCTGGACAACGTTTTCATTCGGTATACTAATGGCAGTTCCTTTACATAAATGTAAGATAAAAAAAGTGGCCAACTGCGAGTAGCATGTACAGGGTGTATCATAATTAATGTCGTAAACGCATACAGTAGAAAATACACGATACTAGAAGCGATATAGGCATTAAACATGGGGTCGAAAATGCATATCTTAAGAGCTACGAGCAATTTTTCATCTTTGATACTGTGAAACAAATCTCTTCTACTGCAAGTTCTTTGCTTTCCACATTTTGGGAAGTGGTAGTATGGACCGAAATAGGAAAAAAATGTCCAGCAAACATGTGCTCTAAAACGCATACCTTAAAAGTTATGAGCACTTGATCATTAGAAGCGTTCTGTTTCAAAGTAGCAAAGATGAACAAGTGCTCAAAGCTCTTAAGGAATGCATTTTCTACCCTATGTTTACTGAGACTTTTTTGCTTTTAGTATCGTGTATTTTCAACTGTATCCGTTTACGCCATTAATTATGATACTCCCTGTATATCCTGAGAATCGAGATTCTCAACGATTTTTGCCTGTTATCGATATCGATACTGACAAAATGTTGGTCCCAGGAATTCCAAGACCGTTTCAGAATCTCTACTATAGTTCCTCAGAGTGCTTGGACACACAAAAAGAAGCGAGCAGGGGACTTCAATTTGTACATATTGAGGGAGAAGATTTAATAAAACGTGTTTTATTTACTTACTAAAACATGACTACAGCTTACGTTTTATGTTTTCATGCATTGATGTTCTTCTATTATGCTGTCGACGGGTCATGAATGCAATGAATTTCCAGATGGCAAAAAGATATTTTTATGTGATATAATATCAATTTAACAAGTTCGACATTTTTTACTTTTTCTTTACTTATAGTGTGAAACATTGCTTCCCGCCGAATTTCATGAGTCCAGGTCAACGGAAAGTACCCTATAAGTTTTGATGAGTGAGTTTGCGAGTATCAAAATATGTAACACAAATGACCGAATCTTTTGATTGCATTGACTTAGAAGCTTAAAATTTTTTCTCCGTCAGAGGACCGTAGGATTTAATATGTGACGTAAATTTAAGCTTGATACACCAAATTATTCCAGAGAAAAAGGGTCACAGCAGACGGACATACAAATAGAGATACGAATAAAAAGTGCCACAAAAACATCCGTGCAACATAATTACAAATTAACAATTTTCTGATTTTTTTCCTTCACTCATACTGTGAAACCTTGCTTCCTGCCAAATTGCATAATTCTGGGTGAACAAGAAAAAGCCTGTAAGTTTTGATGAGTGAGTTTTAGAGGAGGAAAATATGTGACATAAATGGCCGTATCTTTTGGTTGGATTGGCTTAGAAGCTAAAAATTTTTGCACCGCCAAGGGACCGTAGGCTTTAATATGTGACGTAAATTCAAACTTAATACGTGTAACCGTTACTGAGAAAAATGGTTCTTAACAGTCGGACAGGCAGACAGACAGATAGACAGGCAGACGGACAGAGAGCACAGAGATGCTACAAGGGTTCCGTTTTTACAGACTGAGGCACGGAACCCTGAAAGGGACCCAGTGTTATCGTATAATATCAGATAAATGGCGGAGCTCTTGAGCACGCCAAATCGTACAAGTATGTAAGGATAATATTAAGAAGCGAGTGAAGTGGGATGGTCACGCAAAATAAGTGCTAGGGAAGGCGAATAGAATACTTAGATTTATTGGAAGGGTTTTGGGTAAATGCAGTGCATCTGTAAAGAAAGTCGCATACAACAAGCTAGAATGACCAGTAATGCAGTATGGCCTACAGTATTGTTCCAATATTTGGAGTCGTTATCACGTAGACTTGAGAGTAAACATCCGACGAATACAGAGACGTGATGCCTGTTACGGAACAGGTCGGTATATCCAATACGAAAGTGTAACAGAAAGGCTCGGGGAACTTAAATGGGAGTCGTTGGAAGAAGGACGACACGGTTTTCGCGAAACCTTGTTGGGTATATTTGGACAACCTGTATATTGATGCGATGTACCTTCCGCGATGATTGACGAGTATATATGTGGATGTTGCTGTAAATGTAAACGTAAAATAAGCGATTCTTCAAAGTAGCATCCATTTGAGTTTATACAGCTCTTAATCCGTACTTACCACCGCTCAAAAGATTCCAACGAGTACATTTATTTCCCACGAGGCTGCGCAGGAGCTCCGCTGTTTCCACCTACCGGAAGAGTGTAATAAACTACTCTGAGTAGGCCAGTTTTGATGGCACTGAATAAGGGTATAGTTCAAAGTTCAAAAGCAGTTACGTACTAAAACGCCACGACAAATAGCCGACTAGTAGTGAGACCAGTCTCGTTTCCTTTGTAGCGAGGTAGTACATTGAGGATTGATTTGCTGGTCACGCTGTCGAGCCGTTGGTTTGGGGCCTGGAGCCACGTTAAAAACGAATCGAGTAATCTGGCATAGCATTCGGTAACTATTACACCACTCCAGTAACAAATTCACTAGTAAATACCGTTCGACAGACATTCGTCAGGTGGGCACACACCGTCAGCTACAAAAGACACCCCGACGCGTCTTTCCCTTGAGTAAGATAGAAAAATTTACTTGCAGAAAAGATAAAGAAAAACGAGAATGGAAATACAAATGCATTATATTCACTTCTCAAGAAACATGGTAAATTCAGTACTACCCAGAGGCCGACGTTCCGCAATAAACCCTCTGGGCTCCAAGAGGTCAGAAAGCCTGCCGTTAGAGAACATGCGTAAAAACATTCACTGTAAACTACAGCTAGTATTTGTTTCGAATATTTTGAACCACTGTAGCGCTACCGTCTATTTAAGGGAATACTATTATTTTTTGGTGTTTAATGAGTTCAAAAACGTTCTAAACTTCAGTTTATTTTGATTATCAGTTGCGAGGTAATGATTTCTGATAGTCTGAAAACAGATATCTGATCCCTGAATCGCTTTTTTACGGCCTCGTCGAGTTCTATTATGGCAAACGTTGTCACGCTATATAGCGCCATATGCAGGACGTAGAAAAAAGTGTGATATATTCTTCAGAATATGGTACTGATCATAAAAAGGAAAAAATCTTATAAAATGTGTGCCCGGAAATAAATTCTTGTCGACATGTGGGCTATTTTGTCTTGTGACGGAATCCCATTACGTGGTTAACTGTAGACGCACGAAGCTTCTGCGCCTAACATACTGTCACCATCTTGGCTATAGGATTCTAACAAGAATCACAGCCCTCCTTATCAAAGAGACGCACGCACGTGTGAACATACCATGCGACCCTCGGATTTGGTCTCTTGATCGTGGTACATACTTCTGTAACGTATAACTTTAATTGTAAATGTAATGTGGGCGTAGACTAAACCTATGTCTTTAAATGTCCTCTTAGCCAGTAAACTAAGGGATTAGGGTCAGTGGCTATGTTATTGGAATTCGATCAATTAATCATTTATTAAATATTTGTGTCAGGTACTCGCCCACTAGGTATAGAAAACGGGGTGATGCGCTGTCATACGTAATCCGCAACTGTATACCATTGAAGAAAAAAACTATAACCAACCACCCTTTTTGATGAATGGTTTATTCCGCAGTAACTGTTTTCGGGTCTGAGCCCTTCGTCAGACAGCAGCGAGGATTTCTTATACAAATTTCATATATTTCGGTCGTATAATGTAACAAAATATTCATGATTTTCCTCTTTACAGAAGTCTTTCTGTTATATATAAGATTTTTACATTTTAATTTTTTGATGAAAAGTATTTCTTTACTCGTAACAGCATAGGCGTCTGCATCGTCGATATCGAGCATGCTGAACATGAACTTTACTCAAGACAAGATGGCGTCCACAAGTGTTAACATCTGACGTCACTTCAGCTAGTGATTTGATTGGGTGTACTAAAGACCAAGATGGCACAATAGTGGCATACATCTTTAGCTATGATGTTTGTTATTTCAAAGATCCTTTTTCATTAGAATAAAGCTTGATGGGTGCTATACATTTCACTTATAAAAAATTATGGCAGAGCAAACCGAATTTTTTTTATTTTTTTACCTGCTAGGCTAATCACGGCAGTATATGTATTCCCTCTATTGGTACCGAATTACAGAAGTTGGATGGAATTTTGTGAGCACATTTGGTTTCTTTGCTCTGTTTAGTCAATTTAAGAGACGGGGAGGTTTTCCCACGAGGGCCTCAATAAGATAACGCAGAAAGATTGTTTTTGTCAAGAGGTATTGCATTTTACTTTGTCTATGCAGCGTGAATCTAAATTGAAGAGTCACCGGTGATGTCACAAGAAAGCGACGTGGATGGGCGACGTTCTGTTCGTATTCGATGTAGATCATGCCAATGTCAACATGTGGTTCCACATGTGGACTGACAGAATAATTTTCATGTCCTTCGGCAAGCTGCACAGGGATACTATGGCTTTTCTTGGTAACGACTTCACAGTGTTAACTGGGCAGTAGCTGCTAATAAAGGGAAAATTAGTCTACAACGGACAATGTTTTACAATGAACAACGAAGCGGGTGGACACTCGTCATTACAGACTGGTGGTTTTTTGGTTTTCAGAATGTTTAGTATGCACGTACGTTTTAATTCTGCGAAAGATATTTGAATTTGTGATTAAAATTTTGCAAGAGATATCTATTAGGAAGAGTGAAGAAGTTGCAGACTTACATTCGGTTCCAAATACTTGAAAGTACTATCAGTAAACATTGCTACTTCATTCAGTATGTACTAAATTTATGGGCCCTTGCGAATACTTTGTGGTCACATATGCTCTAAAGTGATTCGGCAGTAGAAATTCACACCAAATGTAAAGATTATTTTTCAGACGATACAGTTGTTTTTCGGGTTAGTTGGGTTGATTTGGGGGAGGGGAACAAACAGCGAGGTCACCGGTCCTATCGGATTGGGGAAGGATGGAGAAGGAAATCGGCCGTGCCCTTTCAAAGGAACCATTCCGGCATTTTCCTAAAGCGATTTAGGGAAATCACGGAAAACCTAAATCAGGATGGCCGGACGCGGGTCTGAACCGTCGTCCTCCCGAATGCGAGTCCAGTGTGCTAACCACTACGCCACCTCGCTCGGTTTTTTTTCTGAAAAACGGTTGGACAAAGTAATTTAATTAAAAACTTCTATACTGAGGAGGGAGGTAGAATTAAATAAGAAACAAATTATACTAAAAGAACTACCTGGGTTATCGTCATCAACTAAAGTATGGAATCGAAAACTAATTACGAGCATTTGTAGTCTAAATTTTGTACTAGCAATGTTTTTTAGTTTCCATTAAGCTTAAAATAATTAAAATTTAGTGAAAAGTTGCCTTGTTAAGACGAATAGAGAAACAGAACATAGCTGAGATCGAGCATTATGTGGTCTTAAGTACGAAAGAAAGTTGCCAAATAGTTTTTACACTGATTTCATAGTATCTGTAAATTTTTACCTTCAAGATCTATCATATCGTTTCCATGTGACTGCTCATGAAACAAGCCAATAATATTTCATTGAGTGTACGGAGCTATAGGACATTTCGGCATACAGACAATTATTTTTAAGCCGAGAATGTAACTTTTGGATAGGGGAGGCGAAGAACCAACTCGGTTGATTAAGGATTAGCGTTACGGAAAGAATTTTCCACCGTTTGATAATACTGCTTTCGCAAGTAAGGCAATGACAAAATATGAGCGCTTTACTTCAGATATATGAGTTCAATGTTTAACCACAACTCCTTATTATTCTCCTCTACTCGTAGCTCTCTTGAGATGTCATTGGAAAACCTCATACGAATGTATTCAAGATTACTTGTCTGATGAACAGTTCAGCACGGATATGAAATCTGTTACCGTAACTGCAGATGCATGAGATATAGTTTACCATAGAATAGTAGTTTTTGAAGGAATGTAAGAGTCCCATAAACTGTTTTCGCACTTGTTCTTTTATTGACGTCCAACATTTTGGAAAGTTTCTATGTGGTACAAACTACTGTTTAGTTAGCAAAAATTTCTGTAAGAGAAGAAAAAATATAAACGATAACAACTCAGACTTTATGCTCCACAAACTTGCTTAAACTTACCGTTTCCGAATGTTCATGGTATCTGAAGTGAATTCCTTTTAAAATATAAAGTAGATTCTAATTGACACCTTTTTGTAATTCATAATTATCATTCCTTCTCCCCATGAATCATGGACCTTGCCGTTGTTGGGGAGGCTTGCGTACCTCAGCAATACAGACAGCCGTACTGTAGATGCTACCACAACGGAGGGGTACCTGTTGGGAGGCCAGACAAACGTGTGGTTCCTGAAGAGGGGCAGCAGCCTTTTCAGTAGTTGCAGGAACAACAGTCTGGGTGATTGACTGATTAGACCTTGTAACATTAACAAAAATAGTCTTGCTGTGCTGGTACTGCGAACGGCTGAAAGCAAGGGCAAACTACAGCCGTAAACTTTCTCGAGGACATGCAGCTATACTGTAAGGTTAAATGATGATGGCGTCCTCTTGGGTACAATATGCCGGAAGTAAAATAGTCCCTCATTCGGACCTCCGGGTGGGAACTACTCAGGAGGACGTCGTTATCAGGAGAAACAAAACGGGCGTTTTACGGATCGGAGGGTGAAATTTCAGATCCCTTAATCGGGCAGGTAGGTTAGAAAATTTAAAAATGGAAATTGACAGATTAAAGTTAGTTGTAGTGGAAATTAGTGTTGTTCGTCGGCAGGAAGAACAAGATTTCTGGTCATGTGAATATGGGGTTATAAATGCAAAATCAAATAGGGGTAATGCAGGAGTAGGTCAAACAAAGAATAAAAAAATAGAAACGCGGGTAAGCTATTACGAACAGCATAATGAACGCATTATTTTAGCCAAGATAGACACGAAGCCCACGCCTACAACAGTAGTACAAGTTTATATGCCAGCTAGCTCCGCAGATGACGAAGAGATCGCAGAACTGTATGTTGAGATAAAAGAAATTATTCAGATAGTATAGGGAGACGAAAATTTAATAGTCCTTGGGGAGTGGAATTCGATAGTAGGAAAAAAGAAGGAAAAGTAGTAGATGAATATGGAATGGGGGTAAGGAATGAAAGAGGAAGCCGAAGCCGTCTGGTAGTATAACTTAATCATAGCTAACATTTGGTTTCAGAATAGTGAAAGAAGTCTGTGTGGTGTCTCCGCCAGACACCACACTTGCTAGGTGGTAGCTTTTAAATCGGCCGCGGTCCGCTAGTATACGACGGACCCGCGTGTCGCCACTGTCAGTGATGGCAGACCGAGCGCCGCCACACGGCAGGTATAGAGAGACGTACTAGCACTCGCCCCAGTTGTACAGCCGACTTTGCTAGCGATGCTACATTGACAAATACGCTCTCATTTGCCGAGACGATAGTTAGCATAGCCTTCAGCTACGTCATTTGCTACGACCTAGCAAGGCGCCATAGCATTTGATAATTAATATTGTGAAGCCTGTGCAGTAACGAGAGATGTTCGCCAATTGTGGATTAAAGTTAAGTATTCTACCAGTTACTCTTGTTTTGCTAGTCTTATTTCTCTGACCTGTTCCAGACCTCACGCCAGCCTGCGTGAGCTTAATCGCGTGCCTTTCGGCTTCCTCCAAACTCCGTGAATTGGCTCATGCCAATTCACAACAGTCTGTATACGTGGAAGAAGCCTGGGGGCACTGGAAAGTTTCAGATAGATTATATAATGGTAAGACAGAGATTTAGGAAATAGGTTTTAAACTGTAAGACATTTCCAGGGGCAGATGTGGACTCTGACCACAATCTAGTGGTTATGAATTGTAGATTAAAACTGAAGAAACTTTAAAAAGGTGAGAAATTAGGGAGATGGAACATAGATAAACTGAAAGAACCAGGGGTTATAGATAGTGTCAGAGAGAGCATTAGTGAACGATTGACAAGAATGGCGGAAGGAAATACAGTAGAAGAAGAATGGGTAGCTTTGAGAGATGAATTAGTGAAGGTAGCAGAGGATCAAGTAGCAAAAAGACGAGGGCTAGTAGAAATCCTTGGGTAACAGAAGAGATATTGAATTTAATTGATGAAAGGAGAAAATACAAAAATGCAGTAAGTGAAGCAGGCAAAAAGGAATACAAACTTCTCAAAAATGAGATCGACAGGAAGTGCAAAATGGCTAAGCAGGGATGGCTAGAGGACAAATGTAAGGATGTAGAGGCTTATCTCACGAGGGGTAAGACAGATACTGCCTACAGGAAATTTAAAGAGGCCTTTGAAGAAAAGAGTACCACTTGCATGAATATCAGGAGCTCAGATGGAAACCCAGTTCTAAGCAAAGAAGGGAAAGTAGAAAGGTGGAAGGAGTACATAGAGGATCTATATAAGGACGATGTACTTGAGGGCAATATTATGGAAATGGAAGAGGACGTAGATGAGGATGAAATGGAAAATATGATACTGCGTGAAGAATATGACAGGGTACTGAAAAACCTAAGTCGAAACAAGACCCCGGGAGTAGACAACATTCCATTAGAACTACTGATAGCCTTGGGAGAGCCAACCCTGACAAAGCTCTACCATCTGGTGAGCAATATGAATGAGACGGGCGAAATACCCTCAGACTTCAGGAAGAATATAATAATTCCAATCCCAAAGAAAGCAGGTTTTGACAAGTTTGAAAATTACCGAACTATCAGTTTAACAAGTAACGGCTGCAAAATAGTAACACGAATTCTTTACAGACGAATGGAAAAACTGGTAGAATCTGACCTCGAGGAAGATCAGTTCGGCTTCCGTAGAAATGTAGGAACACGTGAGGCAATACTTACCCTGCCACGTATTTTAGAAAGTAGATTAAGGAAAGGCAAACCTACGTTTCTAGCATTTGCAGACTTAGAAAAGGCGTTTGACAATGTTGACTGGAATACTCTCTTTCAAATTCTGAAGGTGGCAGGGGTCCAATAGAGGGAGCGAAAGGTTTATTACAACTTGTACAGAAACCAAATGGCAGTTATTAGAGTCGAGGGTAAGGAAAGGGATGCAGTGGTTTCGAAGGGAGTAAGACAGGGTTTTAGCGTATACCCGATGTTATTCAATCTATATATTGAGCAAGCAGTAAAGGAAGCAAAAGAAAAATTTGGAAAGGAATTAAAATCCATGGAGAAGAAATAAAAACCTTGAGGTTTGCCGATGACATTGTAATTCTTTGAGAGACAGCAAAGGACCTGGCAGAGCACTTGAACGGAATGGACAGTGTCTTGAAAGGAGGATATAAAGTGAACATCAACAAAAACAAAACGAGGATAATGGAAGGTAGGCGAATTAAATCTGGTGATGCTGAGGGAATTAAATTAGAAAATGAGACACTTAAAGTAGTAGGCGAGTTTTGCTATTTGGGGAGCAAAATAACTGATGATGGTCGAAGTAGAGAGGATATAAAATGTAGACTGGTAATGGCAAGGAAAGCGTTTATGAAGAAGAGAAATTTGTTAACATCGAGTGTAGATTTAAATGTCAGGAAGTCTTTTTTGAAAGTATTTGTATGGAGTGCAGCCATGTATGGAAGTGAAATGTGGTACTGCAGAAGAATGGTAAAGATGGATATATCACGTAACTAATGAAGAGGTACTGCAAAGAATTGGGGAGAAGAGGAATTTGTGGCAGAATTTAACTGGAAGAAGGGATCGGTCGGTAGGACATGTTCTGAGGCAGAAAGGAATCACCAATTTAGTAATGGAGGGCAGTGTGGAGAGTAAAACTCGTTTAGGGAGACCAAGAGATGAATACACTAAGCAGATTCAGAAGGATATAGGTTGCAGCAGTTACTTGGAGATGAAGAAGCTTGCACAGGATAGAGTAGCATGGAGAGGCGCATCGACCAGTCTCTGGACTAAAGAGAACAGAACAATTATCGTCGTTATGTTTTGTAGTGATAATACGAAAATACTGCGAAAAAAATTTAAAAAATTGAACGAGACGCGCGTGTATTCTGATAGTTTTGAAATCCCTGTGTCTCGGCAGAAGTAGCTATAAAATGTGAATTACTCTGACTGAAACGGGCTACGTGACTTATTTAACTTCAAGTAAGCATCTCTTCTGATAACGCCTCGCAGGGGCTTCCTCTTACAGATTGTTCTTATCTAACGCTTGATAAAAATGTATTAATTGTTTACTGGCGCATGGCCAGAGGCTTCAGAATGCCTGCATAAAAGACAGATTATTATATCCACCCAAGATATTCTGCGTAGCTACTTTAGTGTGATATTCATGTGTCTACTTGTGTTATTTATAACTTTTGACAAACATCACGAAAGCCGCTGTCTTACGTTTGAATACAGCTGATTAAATAAGAAGCTGTACGCCAACATTAGTTATACTGCATAAAATTTTACGTGAGGTTTCATATTTAGACATTAAATTTTAATGTTAAGTCCCACCTCCACAGAAGTTTTTAGAAAGGCCTTTCTCACAGAAATTAGACAGTAGATTTATATTATCCATAGATTTGTTCTCGCACAGGACATTTCGGCGATTCTCATTTGTATAGTCTGGAACCCGTATAGTCACGAATTTCGTAAAGCAGTTTTATTTCAAACCGCGTATTTCTTCGTTCTCAACAGATGAGCTATCCATTTTTGCCAGTTTTCTTCAACGTTTTCATGTATGTAAGACATTTTCATTTCCTTCCTTTCTTTATAACCTAGCTTTGTGGATACTGCTGTGATCCTAAGGAATTTCGTTTCAGTGGCCTGTAATGTTATTTTATCTTCTTCTTCATTACCCGAGATTCATTCCTATACAGCATACTCACCTGTATAAATTTTAAGAAAAGCTTCTCTTCGTACTTTACTTTGAAAAGATCTTCTAGTAGTACCATCTAGGTAACTGAACTTCTCAGATTTGTGTTTTGGATCTGGAACTCCTCTTTACGTTAGCATGTTCCCTAATACTTTAAGTATATGTTCTTGCACTATGATCTTATTTTCTAATATTATTTTTGTCCTCACTGGGGGTTCCCACAGAACGTCATGGCTTTCTCTATATTGATATTGACATGTAATATATCGGACTAATTTTGTGTAGTTCATAGGCAGCTCTCTTTAATCCATCTTCTATGTTTGAGGTTAAAACTTGATCATCTGCAAACAGCTTCGCAGTTATATAAATTAGTTGGTTGAAATCGTAAGTGTAATTCTGTAATTTTGATGTCCGTCGCCGGACAATATCGTCAACGTATTTAGGGTGATTCTTTCAGAGATGATGGGGAAGGGTAAGTGGATCAATTTGAGGTTAAGGGACTCCGGTCCAAACGCCGAGTTGAATGTTATAAGCGAAAATCTTTCTGATACCTCTGACAGTGGAATACATGTACTGGTACTATTGTTGCTAAGGTTGTAGGATAGGCAACTTTCCGAGGGTGTAGTACGGACCAAAAGAAGAAAAAATTCTAGTAAACAAGGGCTCTAAAAGACATACCTTAATAGCTATGGAGATGCTGACTATGGGCACTTGTTCAGTAGAGGAGAAGTTTCACACCAGCGATGATGAATTAATACTCTGTACTGCTTCGCTATTAAAATCAAATTAAAATAAAAGTCGCCAGCCTTGCATTGACCCACGAGACAGAACTCAAATTTTCGCTACTCCTATACCACCAGTAACTCGCCTTTATGAATACAATTACTTTCGAAAGACCCTCCTATCCGATCATTAGATAGGGAAAAGTACACCGTAAACAGTCATCACACCGTCTCCGAGTGCTTTCTATCAACTCCGTGCGTTGATCTCTTCCATAAATAAAATAGGATAGCAATTTAAGGTAGAAAAGCGAAGTAGACTCTCAAAAATACCAAACTTCAAGGTTTCACAGTAAAACAATGTAATTTCTTGGTTCAAACGTATCTCGCGAAGTCACTTTTACCCAAAATCTCTAGCAGCAAGGCCCCACGTTCTAACATGAGCTCTGTGCGTACGGAACGTGTGTTCACTCACTAAATCGCAAAAAAAAAACATATAAATGTTCAAGATATTGGCATATTTACAAATTAATTTGTGATGTCAACGTTAAACGACTCGTTCCACATAATTACGATTTATCGTGCAAAATGATCCACGAAACTAACTATCTAATTAAGTAACTATTCGCTCAAGACACCGGGAAACGGCTATGCCGATTCCTACGCCCACTCACAGGAACGCATTTCAAGTTCCTGTTTACTACTGTATCAATATATATATATATATATATATATATATATATATATATATATATATATGAAGCTCTGCTCCGCTCCGTATACGAGAATGCTAGAGAAGTACCATATTTGTGAATCGAGCGCGGCGATGCAATAGTCAATCCCCAGACTGACATTCGCAAGGAGTGGGAGCTAAAACCTCGTCTAAACACTGAGATTTAGATTTTCCAAGATTATTCAAGACAGATATCGAAATGGTTTTCAAAAGGCAAGGCTGCTTGCTGCCCTTCCTTGTACGATGATGCTGTCTTTGATGCTGTCTCTAATGATCTCGTCATAGAATACAAAACCAAGACAACAAAACACGGGCTATCATAGAGCAAACTTTAACCAACACGACCTCCAAAGTAAAGTTCTGTGGGGAACTATCAGAGCCCTTTGAAATTCGCACAGGTGTCCGACAAGGCGATGGCCTCTCACCTCTCCTTTTCAATCTGCTGTTACATAAGGTCATAAAAGAATGGGAAACATCACAACAGGGGATAACCTTAGGAAACCTACAGATTAAATGCCTGGCTTTTGCAGACGATTTGGCGATTGTCACGAAAGGTATAAAGGAAACAAAAGACGCTATTGAAAAACTGCACGAAATCGCTTCCAAAACTGGACTACAGATCTCTTACGAAAAGACACAGTTTATGAGCACAAAGAAACTCTCATCTCTAAACACAAAGTATGGCACGATTTACAAAACGGCAAACTTCAAATACCTCGGTGAAACATACAAATGAGTGGACATAACAGAGACTCAAACGAAGAAAGAAAGACTAAACTGGACAAGGCATACAAAGTAGTGTGGAATCATTACAACAAGAAATCTATCTCACAAAAAGCCAAATTACGCCATTACGACACGGTGGTGCTCCCCGAGGCACTATATGCAGCAGAGACCACACTAATCCTAGGGCATACACGTATCAGACAATTAGAAGAAGTAGAACGGAAAATACTTAGGAAAATATTTGGCGCTACTAACAACAATGGAATATGGATCAAGAAACCTACAGAGGAATTGTACAAACATACGGAGACAATCACAGAAAAGATTAGAAAACGCAGACTACAATTCTATGGACACCTATACAGAATGCCATCACACAGGCTGACCAAACAGATCTTTGACTGGGTAACCACTAGAAACAACAAATGGCAGGCAGAGGTAAAAACGACCTGAACCAACTCAACATAACAGCAGACACAATAAACGACAGAATAAAATTCAGAAACATAATTAAGAAAAGTAAACTACATGAGATACAATGTGACAAACGAACAGGCATAAAATGGACAGAAGAACGCAAGCAAGATCACAGCCAGAAGATGAAAGAAATATGGGCAACCAAAAGGGCAATCAAGATGAAGCCGAAGACACAAAACCGACAAGAAGCATGGACAGAGGACCGGAAACAGAAACACAGCGAGCGAATGAGGGAAGTTTGGGCAGCAAGGAAGGCAGCAAAAGGAACTGGCCATGTAATTTAGTCCAAATGCGCTCTTTAAGGGCAAAACACCAATAATAATTATATATATATATATATATATATATATATGTCTCTCGAGGTACTCTAAATTGAGACATTACAACACGGTCATAAAACCAGAGTGCCTTTATGGGGCTGAAACGCTAATTTTAAACAGAAAAAAGGACATTCAAGAAATCCAAAAAAGAGAAAGAAAAGTAATCAGAAAAATTCTAGGTCCAAAATATACTGAAGAAGGAACATACAGGCTAAGAGCAAATAGTGAAATTCAACAATACACCAGCATATATTCGGATATGAAAAAACGCAGATTAAAATTTTATGGGCATATTAAAAGAATGGATGCTACCAGACTAACTAAACAAGTAGTGGAATTCTACGAAAATCGAAGTAAAGCTAAATTTGAGACAATAAAATGGATTGCTGCTATAAAAGAGGACATGAAAGAGGCAGATATAAAACAAGATGAAATTCAAGACAGAAAATTATTTGGGCAAAAAATTCATGACTGGGTAGTTGGTCAAGCTGAAAAACCAAAGAAAACTGGAACCACATGGTCTGATGAAAGGAAAAGAGCTCATTCCGAGAGAATGAAAACAATTTGGGCAGAGAGAAAGTCTAAAAGAAAATAACTGAATGCCCCGTGATCGTACTTCGCGTGGTCCAGTAGGGCCCAAACGTGAATAATAATATATATATATATATATATATATATATATATATATATATATATATATATATATATATATATCACCTTAACTAAGATTATGAACTAGCTGTAACGGAAATGAGTTCGCATTCTCTTTCCAAGTGGCTCTCACAAAATGCGAAGGAATTACCTAAGAAATTTGTTTCAAAGAATAACTTGCGTCACTGTCGCTATTGTTTCTTTAAGCACTATCTGCTCTTGGAATTTGTAATATATCTGACTTACAGCCATCATATTCAGCTACAAGAAGCTCTTCGTTGAGCAGCTGAGAAAGCAGCAGTGGGAACATAACGTAATGTGGTGTGAGGTACCGATGACAGATGTTTTTTTCGGAACGGATGGCGTGAGGAAGACCGCCTGAATTGTGGTCCCCATCCGCGACTGGCTGCTGCGCTCTGAGCGCGCCAAAATGATAGATTCCTGTTATTAATATCAGAAAAAATAATCAGTGAATTTATTTACATTTCATATAAAACACCTCTGAATAGCAGGCTATCATTCTATTATTTCAAAAGTGATAATTGCCAGCAGAATAACAAACAATTGCTAAACGAAAACGTAGACGAAATACGTATTTCGGATCGCGCCTGACTTGGATGGCGGGCGAAGCGGTTCGGCTGTAAGATCAGAGGTCGTTCGGCAGTGTCGGAGGATAGACATGTTGTCTCCTGTGGTCGGTATCTTCTAAAAACTTAATTAACAATCTCTGTTTGTTTTTGGGACATGTAACTGAGAACTAATCTGAAAGTAGTTACGCAGACACGAACTTCATTAGTTGGTTTACTCTTTGTGAAAATATACTACTGGCCATTAAAATTGATACACCACGAAGATGACGTGCTACAGCCGCGAAATTTAACCGACAGGAAGAAGATGCGGTGGTATGCAAATGATTAGCTTTTCAGAGCATTCACACAAGGTTTGCGCCGGTGGCGACACCTACAACGTGCTGACATGAGGAAAGTTTCCAACTGATTTCTCATACACAAACAGCAGTTGACCGGCGTTACCTGGTGAAACGTTCTTGTGATGCCTCGTGTAAGGAGGAGAAATGCGTACCATCACGTTTCCGACTTTGATAAAGGTCGGATTGTAGCCTATCGCGATTGCGGTTTATCGTACGCGACATTCTTGCTCGCGTTGGTCGAGATCCAGTGACTGTTAGCAGAATATGGAATCGGTGGGTTCAGGAGGGTAATACGAACACCGTGCTGGATCCCAACGGCCTCGTATCACTATCAGTCGAGATGACAGGCATCTTATCCGCATGGCTGTAACGGATCGTGCAGCCACGTCTAGATCCCTGAGTCAACAGATCGGGACGTTTGCAAGACAACAGCCATCTTCACAAACAGTTCGACGACGTTTGCAGCAGCATAGACTATCAGCTCGGAGACCATGGCTGCGGTTACCCTTGACGCTGCATCACAGACAGGAGCGCCAGCGTTCGTGTACTCAACGACGAACCTGGGTGCACTAATGGCAAAACGTCATTTTTTCGGATGAGTCCAGGTTCTGTTTACAGCATCATGATGGTCGCATCCGTGTTTGGTGACATCGCGATGAACGCACATTGGAAACGTGTATTCGTTATCGCCATACTGGCGTATCACCCGGCGTGATGGTATGGGGTGCCATTGGTTACACGTCTCGGTCACCTCTTGTTCGCATTGACGGCACTTTAAACAGTAGACGTTACATTTCAGATGTGTTATGACCCATGGCTCTACCCTTCATTCGATCCCTGCGAAACCCTACATTTCAGCAGGATAATGCACGACCGCATGTTGCAGGTCCTGTACGGACCTTTCTGGATACAGATAGTGTTCGACTGCTTCCCTGGCCAGCACATTCTCTAGATCTCTCACTAATTGAAAACGTCTGGTCAATGGTGGCCGAGAAACCTGGCTCGTCACAATACGCCATTCACTACTCTTGATGAACTGTGGTATCGTGTTAAAGCTGTATGGGCAGCTGTACCTGTACACGACATCCAAGCTCTGTTTGACTCAATGGCCAGGCGTATCAAGGCCGTTATTATGGCCAGAGGTGGTTGTTCTGGGTACTGATTTCTCAGGATCTATGCACCCAAATTGCGTGAAAATGTAATCACATGTCAGTTCTAGTATAATATATTTGTCCAATGAATACCCGTTTATTATCTGCATTTCTTCCTGGTGTAGAAATTTTAATGGCCAGTAGTGTATGAATAATTGGAAATTATTCGTGATTCATAAAGTGGACTACAATTGTGCAGCTTTTCGTATTCTGATAATAAAATGCGAGTGGCGTCAAGTTTAAACAAACCAGTTCAAAATTTAATCATTTATGCAACAACAGTTCCTCGCTAACAGCTTATTACAGCCTCAGTATAACGGACTCACTACCAACGATCTGTCTTCTGCGCAGGGGACAATAATTACAGAAGACTGCAGGTTTGTGAACATTATCCAGAACTTACGCACTCCACTTAGGGTGGTGGAAGCAACTGGGCATCTCGCGTGTAGTGCATTCTTTGTACAAATGATGTCAGTGACACGTCATCAGTGGTAACATAGAGGAGGTATGAAGGAATGAAATTTTCGAGTGAAGGGATTTATCGTATGCACGTAAATCTCTGTCGCGATCATTACCTCCCTCTCTTTGGCTTGCCGTAAATCAAATAACATGAAAGCTGGACATTTTACATTGTTATACACTGACATGGCAGAAGTCATGGGATATCTCCTGATGTCATGTCGGAACTCCTTTTTCCCAGCGTAGTGCAGCATATCGTCGTGGCATCGACTCAACTAGTCGTTGGAAGTCCTATGCAGAAATATTGAGCCACGCTTCCTCTACAGTCGTTCACAATTGCAAAAGTGTTGCCGGTGCAGGATTTTGTTTGCAAACTGACCTTTCGATTACGTGCCGTACACGTTCGATGGAATTCATGTCGGGCGATCTGCGTGACCGACTCATTCGCTCAAATTGTCCAGAATATTCTTCAGACCAATCGCGAACAACTGCGGTACGGTGACATGGCGCATTGCCATCCATAAATATTCCATCATTGTTTGGGAACATGAAGTCCCTGAAATGGCTGCAAGTGGTCTCCAAGTAGCCGAACATAGCTATTTCCAGTCAGTGATCGGTTCAGTTAGACCAGAGGACCCATTCCATGACAAGTAAACACAGCCCACACCATTATGGAGCCACCACCATCTTGCACAGTGTCCTGATGACAACTTGGGTCCCTGGCTTCGTGGGTACTTCGCCACCCTCTAACCCCACCATCAGCTCTTACCAAGCGAAATCGGAACTCATCTGAAAAAGGCCACGGTTTTGCAGTCATTTAGGGTCCGACCGATATGATCACGAGCCAAGGAGAGGCGCTGAAGATAATGTCGCGCTGTTAACAGAGGCACTCGCGTCGGTTGCCTGCTGCCATGGCCCATTAACCCCAATTTCACCGCACTGTTCTAACAGATAAGTTTGTAGTACGTCCCTCATTGATTTCTGCGGTTATTTCACGCCACGTTGTTTGTCTGCTGGCACTGACAACCCCATGCAAACGCCGCTGCTCTCGGTCGTTAATTATAGGCCGCCGGTCACTGAGTTGTCTGTGGTAAAAGGCAATGCCTGAAATTTGGTATTCTCGGCACACTCTTGAAACCGTGGATCTCGGAGTATTGAATTCCCTAACTACACTCCTGGAAATTGAAATAAGAACACCGTGAATTCATTGTCCCAGGAAGGGGAAACTTTATTGACACATTCCTGGGGTCAGATACATCACATGATCACACTGACAGAACCACAGGCACATAGACACAGGCAACAGAGCATGCACAATGTCGGCACTAGTACAGTGTATATCCACCTTTCGCAGCAATGCAGGCTGCTATTCTCCCATGGAGACGATCGTAGAGATGCTGGATGTAGTCCTGTGGAACGGCTTGCCATGCCATTTCCACCTGGCGCCTCAGTTGGACCAGCGTTCGTGCTGGACGTGCAGACCGCGTGAGACGACGCTTCATCCAGTCCCAAACATGCTCAATGGGGGACAGATCCGGAGATCTTGCTGGCCAGGGTAGTTGACTTACACCTTCTAGAGCACGTTCGGTGGCACGGGGTGCATGCGGACGTGCATTGTCCTGTTGGAACAGCAAGTTCCCTTGCCGGTCTAGGAATGGTAGAACGATGGGTTCGATGACGGTTTGGATGTACCGTGCACTATTCAGTGTCCCCTCGACGATCACCAGTGGTGTACGGCCAGTGTAGGAGATCGCTCCCCACACCATGATGCCGGGTGTTGGCCCTGTGTGCCTCGGTCGTATGCAGTCCTGATTGTGGCGCTCACCTGCACGGCGCCAAACACGCATACGACCATCATTGGCACCAAGGCAGAAGCGACTCTCATCGCTGAAGACGACACGTCTCCATTCGTCCCTCCATTCACGCCTGTCGCGACACCACTGGAGGCGGGCTGCACGATGTTGGAGCGTGAGCGGAAGACGGCCTAACGGTGTGCGGGACCGTAGCCCAGCTTCATGGAGACGGTTGCGAATGGTCCTCGCCGATACCCCAGGAGCAACAGTGTCCCTAATTTGCTGGGAAGTGGCGGTGCGGTCCCCTACGGCACTGCGTAGGATCCTACGGTCTTGGCGTGCATCCGTGCGTGGCTGCGGTCCGGTCCCAGGTCGACGGGCACGTGCACCTTCCGCCGACCACTGGCGACAACATCGATGTACTGTGGAGACCTCACGCCCCACGTGTTGAGCAATTCGGCGGTACGTCCACCCGGCCTCCCGCATGCCCACTATACGCCCTCGCTCAAAGTCCGTCAACTGCACATACGGTTCACGTCCACGCTGTCGCGGCATGCTACCAGTGTTAAAGACTGCGATGGAGCTCCGTATGCCACGGCAAACTAGCTGACACTGATGGCGGCGGTGCACAAATGCTGCGCAGCTAGCGCCATTCGACGGCCAACACCGCGGTTCTTGGTGTGTCCGCTGTGCCGTGCGTGTGATCATTGCTTGTACAGCCCTCTCGCAGTGTCCGGAGCAAGTATGGTGGGTCTGACACACCGGTGTCAATGTGTTCTTTTTTCCATTTCCAGGAGTGTATTTCCGAAACTGAATGTCCCATGCGTCAAACTCCAAATACCATTTCTAGTTCAAAGTCTGTCAATTCGCGCCGTACTCCCATAATGATATTGGAAACCTTTTCACATGAATTACAGAAGTACAAATGATAGCTCCGCCAATGCATTGCCCTTTTATAGCTTGTGTATGCGATACTACCACCATCTTTATATCTGCATATCATTATTCCGTTACTTATGTCCTCTCAGCGAACTAGATCCGAAGTGGAACTGGGTAATCACGTTACATTAGCTGAATTTTCCATCCGTGCTTGATAGAACATGGCAACCGTATTTAATAGGAAACTCTTTCAAATATTCTGCAAAATTCGGTTTCATCTGACGACGGCCTAATAAACTGAGAGCTAGTTCGTGACTAAATCAATATAATTTTGCAGCACACTACGAAGTTTTTCGTATTTAATATAATCACATTACATTAAGTTATATGAGTCAAATCCAGTGATGAAATCAAGTGCAGTAAATAAAACAGTTTCTTTCGCAAAAAGCTGGCATTTGGTGAAATAGTTGTTGGTCGAATAAACTAAATTGAATTTCAATGTATGAGCCATGTTGAAGCGGATGCTACATTTCACTCCAGTGGAACATCAATTATTTCACGGAAGTGCTATATGAACTGTTTGTGTCTACTGTGCCTGTGTCTCTGCGTTCGGGTAAGTACATTTTGTTTTGTCAACGGTTGCAAGTCACAAGATCGTTTTGTCATTGTTGTTTGTTAATCATTACAATTGTTATTGTGTTTCGAAAACAGAGTGCCCACTATCAGAAAAGTGATAGGTTGCACTAGTGCTATAGCTGCGCAAAGTTGAACGCGTCGTAACAGAGACTTATTTGATATTCTTTGGCATCAAAACTGAAGGTCAACTGCGTACTCAAAGCTGACCTTCGGGGACAGGTTAGAATCCCTGAAGTAGTTTCTTAGCAATATTATAGGCGCTGTTTACTATTGCCTTTATTGTCCGCTCATTGAAAGGTCAAGTGCACATGTTCATTGTGTGAAAGTAATGAGTTCTTTCGTAGGTTAATGTGTTGAAGTAAGAACCGAAGATTGCTGTTTAACGTTGTGTCAAAACTAGGGTCATTAGAGACGCAACACAAGCTCGAAGGGGAACCAAATTGGTCGTGTCCTTTTCAAAGGAATTATCCCAAAATTCGTTGTAATCGATCTAGTGAAAGCATGAAAAATGAAGATATCGATGATCTAACGGAGACTTAAACCCCGCTGTGTGTCAAATTGCTTTAACCACTGCGTCACTTTCTCCGTGTTTTCAGAGATGAGTACTGAATGAAAAGGAACGAAAGGGAAGATCAGCTGTCAGTACATAAATACTTCTCTGCGAGAACAGCAAAATGACAAATCACACTTGGGCTTTCGATCCGAAGTACTAACTGTCCATCAACATTTACGTGTCCTTACTTAACGACACATTCTGGAGGGATTGGGCAACAGATTCTTACTGTCGCCTGCTGTTAATACACCGAGAGAATGTACACACACACACACACACACACACACACACACACACACACACAAATCTACTGGAAAATGCATGTTACAGATGTAATGACCAAAAGCTATGGTCTGTCATCTAACAAACCCTTGCTAATCAAAACTTCCATTACCTGGATTCGAAATTGATCGTTCAGTGTCGAACGCTGCTCCCATGCGCCGAGCGAGGGGGCGCTGTGGCAAGACTGGACTCGCATTTGGGGTTGGGGGGAACAACGGTTCAACTCCGCTCCAGCCATCCAGATTTAGGTTTCTTGAAGTGCTTAGCTAAAAGTGTAGGTGGATCCTTTGAAGAGGATACAGCGTACGTCCCAGTTCTTCTTCCTTCCGAGCTCGTGCTCAGTCATTAGTAACCTAGCCGTCGACGGGACGTTAAACAGTAATTTTCGTTCCATCGTGTGCTACTCCATCCTTTTAACATCGTGAGGTGTAAAATGTTTTCGCATCTCACGAAGAAACCAGTGACTTATCCCGTCACTGGATCAGTAAAAAATACAGAAACGTTAAGGTAGTTTTAATGTTTCAGGTGTTCTACATAATCTCCACCCGTTTGAGTAAAAGGCACATAACTTCCATATTAACCAGCCAGAAAAGTCCTTCTTCGAGATTTTCAACTCGCACGTCACATTCGCACCTTCTTCGGTCCTGGTGAATCATGAGAGACCCAGTCTGTATTTTGTCTGTTTGTGGTAGACTGGTATTGATAACACCAAGTCTCGTCATCTGTGATGACCTTTTCCTCAAAAGAAGTGTCTGCATTTTTTATTTCAGGCAATTCGTGGTGCATACACGCGTCATTGTTTTTGTTTTGGAGTCATGATGTGCTGGGCAAACTTTGCACACACTTTTCTCTTCTTCAAAACGTTTCGGAGAATGTCTTGAACGCTTGACTTCGAGATATTGCTGCAGTGCTATTTGTAGCGCAACACCTCAGTCGCACGTCCACTACATAACACTGTGTGCTCACAGCTGACTGGTCGACTGCAAAAAATGGCTCTGAGCACTATGGAACTTAACATCTGAGGTCATCAGTCCCCTAGAGCTTAGAGCTACATAAACCTAACTAACCTAAGGACATCACACACATCCATACCCGAGGCAGGATTTGAACTTGCGACCGTAGCGTTCGCGCGGTTCCAGACTGAAGCGCCTAGAACCGCTCGGCCACATCGGCCGGTGGTCGACTGCATATCTGTCGTTTACAGTTGTTGGGTAAAGCTGCCACCTTAGTTCTCTAACGTCGCGAATACGCCTGGAATAAGAATCAGTCTCGGAACTTTCTAGGCAGACGGTGACCAGTTATGTTTCCTGTAGTTTTACTTGGCTGGAATTTCCTCAAAATCTTCACCATGCACTAGTATTGCGTAGTTAGTAAATAGCTAAGTAGTTAACCAACACACATTTGCGGCTTCCTGTCTTGGCTTTGACTGTCGCAAGTCCGCGGATGATGCCTCTTTCGCACATCGCCAGACAAACCTTCTGCAGGCAGGAAACACCGGCTTTTACCTCATCTGCACCAGATGAGTCATGCGGCAACTGGTCGAGACCTTTTGCGACGAGTCTGTCGGCTGTAAGCAGCTGCGTTGCGGAGTGGTGTCACCTCGGTGCGTCGGGGGCCTGCTGCGGCTATCTGCCGCTGCTTGCTCAGCGGCTCGTCTCGCTCGGCTGGCAACGGTCCCAACCCCAGCGCATCGTTGGCACCACAGACACGGGCCGTAGCTTTCCACGCATCTGGTCCAGCCGCGACTGCAGCGGCGATGCCACGGTGCAGCCGACGCGCTTCTGCCGGGTTAAAACGCTTGCTAAATGTCTTACTAACTAAACACTGATTCTCAGTCCTTACTTCTGCATCCTGTTCTCCAATCAGGATTGCAGGTATCCCGATTTAAGAATAGTCCTGATTTTACTATTCAAAACCAGACTTCCGAATAAAAAATATGTAAAACTCCCAGTAACATCAAAAGGAATAATATTTCATATACAGGGTCATTCAGCTACCCCTACCTATTTGTTTTATGCACCGGAAATACCTTCAAAACGTCGCTAGAGATTTTCATATTCTCTCGCTCTCTGTGTGCAAACTAATAGACCTACAGAAAAAATGTGAACAGGACATTTTTTGTTCGAAATCTAATACAGTTAAAGTTTCTGCTGGGATACGTTTTCGCTGGAAGCCATAATTTTAAAATTATTCAAGGAAACGTACAAAACCAACCTTCAAACAAGTTTTTCTTGAGTAGTTCGAAACCCGTGGCCTGCAACGAAAACGTATGGCAGTACAAAATAGAAGTACATTAAATTTCCCACAAAGAGGTCCTGTTTATTTTTCGTTTCGTTTATTTCCTTTCTGTAAAATTGTTGTTACCTGAATTGTTGTTACCTGTTACCCTCTAAAGAAACTTTTAGTATAAAATATTTACATTTATAAACTGAGCAATGATTGTCAAATATTTTACATTAGTTTCAATATAGTACAGAGTTGAGACATGTATCACTGAGATGCATTCATGATATGTATCGTAGTTTTATAGTATGGAAACAAAGTATATGTAAACAGATGTTTACATATCCCACATGAAAGGATTACTTGGTTGCAATGGTAGCTGTAGATCTACTACACAACTTACAGCTTGCCACATGCAAACAAACGTTTTTTCTTTTTATTACGCATCTGCGACTGAGAATCGGGTTATTTAGCGTGTTACTTACATTTTTAATTTTCTGGTGCTTTTTCCTTTGTTTGTGTCGAGGTAACAAATTTCCATCGCTGTTGTCGAGACACTTGCATTTTCTAACATTTGTTCGCCAGACACAGAATTTTCACTACCACTGAGTATAGTTATGGCTGTTTGGCGTTCGTTTGTTTCGTGACATGTTTGTTTATGGTGTGGCGCTCGGATTTGAACTGTTATTAACGTTTGTGATTTTGTGCGTGCGTGTGTGTGTGTGTGTGTGTGTGTGTGTGTGTGTGTGTGTGTGTCTCCAAGAACTGCAACATTTGTAAGATGATTATTCTCGGGAAAGACCTTTAGCCTCACGAATAACTCTTCGCGAGGTGAGAGAAACGATTTGTCAAACATAAGAAGCTGAATTAATAATGAAAATTAGTTACTCTCATTCACATGCTAGCAGTTTCGTCGTTATGTTGACCGGGAAGATGGGAAGGTTCTACTGAGGAGATTACGAAACGAGCGGAATTATCAATACAGTAAAATATATTTCTTCGTATCCATTCAGACTTCTTTTTTCTTTGTCATGCGTGTCCGTGTAACATATTACGGACCGAAATAATAAACCAGTAACTGCAGATTAGTTATTTAAAGTTTAATACTGCTTGCGATAATTCTAAGTAGCTGAAAAGGCGTCAGTGACGAAAATAAATCCCTAATTTGTTCAATCTAGAAGTGTTGGGTTCATAAAAAACCTTTTGTTTAGATATAATCCCGCAGCACTGTCTCCACTATGTCTTGAACGGCCGTTTCCACGTGGATAGCGTTGGCTGCCCGGGAGTCTCGTGAAATCCAGGCAGCTCATTTCATTCATGAGATCCAGTAGGCAGTAGATAGTGGAGATCAGGTCCAGTGCCTGGACAGAGGTATACTGGACAGTCTCTTATCGTCTGACAGTGTCTCTACATTAAAAACTGCGTACTGAGTTGTGTATTCCATGGAGACTTCAGTTCAATCGTGTATCTGTTCTAATAATTTCAGGATGGTAATGTGGACCAAAATAAAAAAAAAAAGTTCGACAAACTTGGGCTCTGAAATGCATAACATATGAACTATAGGCACTTCGCAACTGTGAAACATCTCTTCTATTGAAGAAGTGCTCATAGCTCTTAAGGTCTGCGTTTTACAGCCCTTGCTTATTAGACATTTTTTCTTGTTTTGGTCCATATTACCACCTTTGAAAGTTTCTCGGTAGAGTTCTGGTTCACCCTGTGTATGGTTCTTAATTGTCGCCTCCAACAAAACACATATTTTTTTTCAGTACGCAGAAATTTTCGTTTAGTTTACACTACCTTCAGTTGACTTCTTCTGTAATGATTCGTTGTATTATTGAGAGTCATACTTGTTTGCTGTTACTATTATCGATATTACAATAAGCTGTAAGGAAGATATTGCAGTTATTTAAAAAACTTATTATCTCCTAGGCTATACAGTGAAGTGACAAAAATCATGGGATATCGATATGCATATACACTCCTGGAAATTGAAATAAGAACACCGTGAATTCATTGTCCCAGGAAGGGGAAACTTTACTGACACATTCCTGGGGTCAGATACATCACATGATCACACTGACAGAACCACAGGCACATAGACACAGGCAACAGAGCATGCACAATGTCGGCACTAGTACAGTGTATATCCACCTTTCGCAGCAATGCCGGCTGCTATTCTCCCATGGAGACGATCGTAGAGATGCTGGATGTAGTCCTGTGGAACGGCTTGCCATGCCATTTCCACCTGGCGCCTCAGTTGGACCAGCGTTCGTGCTGGACGTGCAGACCGCGTGAGACGACGCTTCATCCAGTCCCAAACATGCTCAATGGGGGATAGATCCGGAGATCTTGCTGGCCAGGGTAGTTGACTTACACCTTCTAGAACACTTGGGTGGCACGGGATACATGCGGACGTGCATTGTCCTGTTGGAACAGCAAGTTCCCTTGCCGGTCTAGGAATGGTAGAACGATGGGTTCGATGACGGTTTGGATGTACCGTGCACTATTCAGTGTCCCCTCGACGATCACCAGTGGTGTACGGCCAGTGTAGGAGATCGCTCCCCACACCATGATGCCGGGTGTTGGCCCTGTGTGCCTCGGTCGTATGCAGTCCTGATTGTGGCGCTCACCTGCACGGCGCCAAACACGCATACGACCATCATTGGCACCAAGGCAGAAGCGACTCTCATCGCTGAAGACGACACGTCTCCATTCGTCCCTCCATTCACGCCTGTCGCGACACCACTGGAGGCGGGCTGCACGATGTTGGGGCGTGAGCGGAAGACGGCCTAACGGTATGCGGGACCGTAGCCCAGCTTCATGGAGACGGTTGCGAATGGTCCTCGCCGATACCCCAGGAGCAACAGTGTCCCTAATTTGCTGGGAAGTGGCAGTGCGGTCCCCTACGGCACTGCGTAGGATCCTACGGTCTTGGCGTGCATCCGTGCGTCGCTGCGGTCCGGTCCCAGGTCGACGGGCACGTGCACCTTCCGCCGACCACTGGCGACAACATCGATGTACTGTGGAGACCTCACGCCCCACGTGTTGAGCAATTCGGCGGTACGTCCACCCGGCCTCCCGCTTGCCCACTATACGCCCTCGCTCAAAGTCCGTCAACTGCACATACGGTTCACGTCCACGCTGTCGCGGCATGCTACCAGTGTTAAAGACTGCGATGGAGCTCCGTATGCCACGGCAAACTGGCTGACACTGACGGCGGCGGTGCACAAATGCTGCGCAGCTAGCGCCATTCGACGGCCAACACCGCGGTTCCTGGTGTGTCCGCTGTGCCGTGCGTGTGATCATTGCTTGTACAGCCCTCTCGCAGTGTCCGGAGCAAGTATGGTGGGTCTGACACACCGGTGTCAATGTGTTCTTTTTTCCATTTCCAGGAGTGTACATAGATGATGGTAGTAAAGTGAACACAATTATAAAAGGGCAGTGCGTTGGAGATCTGTCATTTGTACTCAACTAATTCATGTAAAAAGGTATCCGACTTGATTATATGGCCGAACGACGGGAATTGACAGATCTTGAATGCGGAATGGTAGTTTGAGCTGGACGCACGGAACATTCAGTTTCGGAAATCGTTAGGGAATTCAATATTCCGAGGTCCACAGTGCCAAGAGTACCAGATTTCAGGCATTATCTCACACTCCAGACAACGCAGAGGCCGACGACCTTGTTAACGACC
The DNA here is from genome assembly GCF_023864275.1 of Schistocerca cancellata. Classification (NCBI taxonomy): domain Eukaryota; kingdom Metazoa; phylum Arthropoda; class Insecta; order Orthoptera; family Acrididae; genus Schistocerca; species Schistocerca cancellata. Next base: position 441,451,036 of record NC_064631.1, read on the forward strand.
GAGAGCAGTAGCTCTTGTGTGGAGGTGTCAGTGCTAACAGACAAGCAACATCGCGTGCAATAACCGCAGAAATGAGTATCGGACGTACGACGATCGTATCCGTTAGGACGATGCGGCGAAATGGTGTGTTAAGGGGCTATGGCAGCAGACTACCGACGCGAATGTCTTTGCTAACAGCACGACATCGTCTGCAGCGTCTCTTCTGGGCTCGAGACCATATCAGTTGGTCCCTAGACGACTGGAAAACCTTGGCCTGGTCAGATGTGTCCCGATTTCGGTTGGTAAGAGCTGATGGTAGGATTCGAGCGTGGAGCAGACCCCACGCAGCCGAAGACTCTGGTTGTCAATAAGACATTGTGCATACTGGTGGTGGCCCCGTAGTGATGTGAGTTTTGTTTACATGGAATGAACTGGGCTCTCTGGTCAAACTGAACCGATCATTGACTGGACATGGTTACGTGCGGCTACTTGGAGACCATTTGTAGCTATTCATGGACTTCAAGCTGCCAAACAATGATGGAATTTGTATAAATGGCAATGCGCCCTGTCACTGGACCACAATTCTTCGCGAATGGTTTGAAGAAAATTCTGGACATTTCGAGCGAATCACTTGGCACCCAGATCGCCCGAACATGAATCCACTCGAACATTTATGGGACATAAGCAAGAGATCAGTTCGTGCACAATATCCAGTACCGGCAACACTTTAACGGTTGTGAACGGCTATGGGGGTAGCATGCTCAGTACTTCTGCAGGGGACTTCCAACGATTTGTTGAGCTATACAACGTCGAGTTGCTGCACTACGCCGAACAAAAGGATGTCCGACATGATGTTAGGAGGTATCCTATGACATCTTTCACCTCAGAGTAGAATACTGTTTTCACAGCCATAAATCGGTCACAGTAAATTATCAACGACTTGGAAAGCTTATCTTTGCTTTAAGAAGACCTTCACCACTGCACTTGGATGTGATTGTTGGTCTACTGAAATTATGGACAAACAAAACCTTCGTATACTTTATACTTTATTTCTCCTTTTTGAAGCTGAAATACTGGATTCTGTACTACGAGTATCGTTTTGTTTCCTTACAACTAACAAAAGTATAACGATTACAATAGCAGGTACAGGTAACTTCTCTCTATCGGTAGTATTGATGAACTGTAATACTACTTTTGTGCTTGATTCTTATACGTGTTGCAAGTCAGCTTACGTCTGTTCTTAGCACTTGTAACTAGCTATCTTTCAAGAATTATATCTGCAGTTGGCCATTTGGCGTGTGAAGTGCACTCCATACTCGTTTGTTATCGCAGTGAAAATGTTGTTCGTTACACGCACCAAACGGTATTGCGCACCAGATTTTGAAGCTGTGATTATTATCGATCCATCATCTATGCTGCACTCGCCGTTATAACCAGTAGACACATCATACTTAGGGAACATTCATTAGACAGTGCCATCCTTACAGTAAACCACAGAATTGCCTCTCATGTGTTAATAATAGGTGATATGAAAATATCAGTTGCATTATGTTAGACTCTGTGCTTGTAGGCGTTTCTGAGAGCAACATTAATTATAAAGTGGCTGCCACGGTTTCTCTATCTGGAACGTGTAGGAATGCCGCACCGAAAGGTGTGCCTGTTGTTCCCATGCTACCGTGTCATCAGATGCATCTCTGCGTATGAAGGCTACAAGTATACGCCGGTCGTTTACAAGCTATCAATTTTACATGAGCATTTCGGTTACAAGCATTGTACCCATCATTAGCAAGGAGTAGCGGTTTTACTCTCCTTACTATTTTATTTTACACTTTTAGTTCAGTAGGGCCAAATTGAGGAGTATATCCTTATGATCATGGAACGAGTCAATACATGAAATTAACAACAGAAAATTGATTAATATAAATATAAATTAAAATGTGCAAGAATCCTATGCAGAAGACAAACGGTACGTAAATACGAGGGTTGGAACTTAAATAGTGGCAACTATTTATTCACAACCGATACAAAAGAGTTACATGTTTGTACCTGCTACTGTCCTTCAAAGTAGTCACCAGCTGGCAACGGGTTCTACACAACGCTAGCGACTACTTTGAAAGACAGTAACACGTGCAAACATTAACTCTTTTGTATCGGTTGTGGATAAATAGTTGTCGTAGCATAATCGTCAACATAACACAGAAATTAGTTATTTTCCCAGTAACCTTCCCGACCGAATAGAAAGAGTGAACTGTGAGGGAATTCTCCAGTTTAGACATTTTAGTGCAAGGATTACTGTTAACATTTTTTAATCCCTGTGTTAGCTTACTGCAAATAGATGCAGCTTTTCTGCACAAGATCTAAGGTGATGCAATCCAAATGCAAACTGGATTTCTACCTAGTATTAACTGAATCGAAACTGCGCAATCTTGGGAATAAGCTCGTATTGTTAACAATAAACAATATTAAAGGAAATAAATTTTGAGAGGTCAGTGTCAGAATTCCTTAACTCGTGAACAGGTGTTGGCAAGAGGTTCGCGGACTGCCCGTTTCTGAGCCAAAGATTGGGAGAAGTTACCCATGAATATAATGGCGTATGATTCACTGAAGAGCCAAAGAATCTGGTACTCCTGCCTAATATCAAGTAGGGCCCCCGTTAGCACGCAGAAGTGCAGCAACACGATGTGGCTTGGACTCGAATAATGTCTGAAGTAGTGCTGGAGGGAAGTGACACCATGAATCCTGCAGGGCTGTCCATAAATCCTTAAGAGTACGAGGGGGCGGAGACTTCTTCTGAACAGCACGTTGGAAGGCATCCCAGGTATCCTCAAAAATGTTTCGTGGCCAGCGGAATGTTTAAATTCGGAAGAGTCTTCCTGGAACCACTCTGTAGCAATTGTGGTCGTTTGGGGTGTCGCATTGTCCTGCTGGAATTGCTAAAGTCCGTCGGAATGCACAGTCGACATGAAGGGATGCATGTGATACGCATGTATCACGGGTTCCATATCACTCCAAATGCACACGCCGCACACCTTTACAAAGCCTCCACCAGCTTGAACAATCTCCTGCTGACACGCAGGGTCCACGGATTCACGAGGTTGTCTCCATACCCGTGCATGTTCATCCGCTCGATACAATTTGAAACGAGACACATCCGACCAGGCAACATGTTTCCAGTCATCAACAGTACAATGTCGGTGTTGACGGGCCCAGGCGAGGCGTAAGGCCTTGAGTCGTGCAGTCATCAAAGGTACAAAAATTGCCTTCCGCTCCGAAAGCCCTTATGGATGATGTTTCTTGGAATGGTTCGCACGCTGATACTTGTTGATGGCCCAGCATTGAAATCTGAAGCAATTTGCGGAAGGGTTGTACTTCTGTCACGTTGAACGGTACTCTTCAGTCGTCGTTGGGCCCGTTCTTGCAGTATCTTCTTCCGGCCGCAGCGATGTTGGAGACTTGAAGTTTTATCGGATTCCTGATATTCACGGTACACTGGTGAAATGGTCGTACGGGTAAATCCCCACTTCATCGCTACCTCGGAGATGCTGTGTCTCATCGCTCGTGCGCCGACTATAACATCACGTTCAAACTCACGTAAATCTTGATAACCTGCGATTGTAGCAGCAGTAACCGATCTAACAATTGCCCCAGACACTTGTTGTTTTATACACTCCTGGAAATTGAAATAAGAACACCGTGAATTCATTGTCCCAGGAAGGGGAAACTTTATTGACACATTCCTGGGGTCAGATACATCACATGATCACACTGACAGAACCACAGGCACATAGACACAGGCAACAGAGCATGCACAATGTCGGCACTAGTACAGTGTATATCCACCTTTCGCAGCAATGCAGGCTGCTATTCTCCCATGGAGACGATCGTAGAGATGCTGGATGTAGTCCTGTGGAACGGCTTGCTATGCCATTTCCACCTGGCGCCTCAGTTGGACCAGCGTTCGTGCTGGACGTGCAGACCGCGTGAGACGGCGCTTCATCCAGTCCCAAACATGCTCAATGGGGGACAGATCCGGAGATCTTGCTGGCCAGAGTAGTTGACTTACACCTTCTAGAGCACGTTGGGTGGCACGGGATACATGCGGACGTGCATTGTCCTGTTGGAACAGCAAGTTCCCTTGCTGGTCTAGGAATGGTAGAACGATGGGATCGATGACGGTTTGGATGTACCGTGCACTATTCAGTGTCCCCTCGACGATCACCAGTGGTGTACGGCCAGTGTAGGAGATCGCTCCCCACACCATGATGCCCGGTGTTGGCCCTGTGTGCCTCGGTCGTATGCAGTCCTGATTGTGGCGCTCACCTGCACGGCGCCAAACACGCATACGACCATCATTGGCACCAAGGCAGAAGCGACTCTCATCGCTGAAGACGACACGTCTCCATTCGTCCCTCCATTCACGCCTGTCGCGACACCACTGGAGGCGGGCTGTACGATGTTGGGGCGTGAGCGGAAGACGGCCTAACGGTGTGCGGGACCGTAGCCCAGCTTCATGGAGACGGTTGCGAATGGTCCTCGCCGATACCCCAGGAGCAACAGTGTCCCTAATTTGCTGGGAAGTGGCGGTGCGGTCCCCTACGGCACTGCGTAGGATCCTACGGTCTTGGCGTGCATCCGTGCGTCGCTGCGGTCCGGTCCCAGGTCGACGGGCACGTGCACCTTCCGCCGACCACTGGCGACAACATCGATGTACTGTGGAGACCTCACGCCCCACGTGTTGAGCAATTCGGCGGTACGTCCACCCGGCCTCCCGCATGCCCACTATACGCCCTCGCTCAAAGTCCGTCAACTGCACATACGGTTCACGTCCACGCCGTCGCGGCATGCTACCAGTGTTAAAGACTGCGATGGAGCTCCGTATGCCACGGCAAACTGGCTGACACTGACGGCGGCGGTGCACAAATGCTGCGCAGCTAGCGCCATTCGACGGCCAACGCCGCGGTTCCTGGTGTGTCCGCTGTGCCGTGCATGTAATCATTGCTTGTACAGCCCTCTCGCAGTGTCCGGAGCAAGTATGGTGGGTCTGACACACCGGTGTCAATGTGTTCTTTTTTCCATTTCCAGGAGTGTATATGCGTTGGCGACTGCTGCTCCGGGTTCTGCCTGTTTGCGTATCTCTGTATTTGAATACGCATTCCTATACCAGTTTCCTTGGCGGTCCAGCGTATAAACGAACTGAAATAAGCAAGGTAGACTAATTTTCATGTTGGAGCATCATTTATTGCAGATACTGTTCTAATGGTAAATATATCAGCATTCAGTTTTAAAACAATTTGCTGAAAATGGGCTTCCATTACAGCTTATTATCTATCTCACTTATTCAGACTCGCTAATAATATTCCCATTCTGTGTAATTAAAATGTCACTTTTAGTTGAATTGTATGTTAGAAACTTAAATTTATTGTGATTTAGCTTCAACGTATTTTCTAAAAGCCATGAATTGCACTATTTGATACGAGGGCTATTCGTTTATTAATGTCCGATCGTAAAGCCCGGACTTGGATCACTCTGTGTTTCATCTCTGCTCGCATGAATCGCTGGCTATGAAGACAACATTTAGGCATAGACAACGAGCTGCGGACAAGCGTAGAGAAATGACGGAAAGCACAGGCGGCTGTCTGCTATTGCGAGGGTATTGGAAAGTTGATATAACGCTACGACAGATGTCTAAGTCGGAGCGGCGACTATGTAAAGAAGTTGTTGGAAGGTGTATTTTACTGCAGCAAATAAAACAGTTTTGATTTTCACTGTGGTTTCCATTTCGCGAACGATCGGACTTTAATAAACGAAATCAAGAATAGCCCTCAACCACTGCCAGTGTTGCACTCAACATCCTTCACTACCAAACTTAATGACAATAAATGTTTTATTGTTTATCTTTAATGTCCCACTGCCCTTAAGCTACAGGTAGTACATACAGGGTGTTTCAAAAATGACCGGTATATTTGAAACGGCAATAAAAACTAAACGAGCAGCGATAGAAATACACCGTTTGTTGCAATATGCTTGGGACAACAGTACATTTTCAGGCGGACAAACTTTCGAAATTACAGTAGTTACAATTTTCAACAACAGATGGCGCTGCAAGTGATGTGAAAGATATAGAAGACAACGCAGTCTGTGGGTGCGCCATTCTGTACGTCGTCTTTCTGCTGTAAGCGTGTGCTGTTCACAACGTGCAAGTGTGCTGTAGACAACATGGTTTATTCCTTAGAACAGAGGATTTTTCTGGTGTTGGAATTCCACCGCCTAGAACACAGTGTTGTTGCAACAAGACGAAGTTTTCAACGGAGGTTTAATGTAACCAAAGGACCGAAAAGCGATACAATAAAGGATCTGTTTGAAAAATTTCAACGGACTGGGAACGTGACGGATGAACGTGCTGGAAAGGTAGGGCGACCGCGTACGGCAACCACAGAGGGCAACGTGCAGTTAGTGCAGCAGGTGATCCAACAGCGGCCTCGGGTTTCCGTTCGCCGTGTTGCAGCTGCGGTCCAAATGACGCCAACGTCCACGTATCGTCTCATGCGGCAGAGTTTACACCTCTATCCATACAAAATTCAAACGCGGCAACCCCTCAGCGCCGCTACCATTGCTGCACGAGAGACATTCGCTAACGATATAGTGCACGGGATTGATGACGGCGATATGCATGTGGGCATCATTTGGTTTACTGACGAAGCTTATTTTTACCTGGACGGCTTCGTCAATAAACAGAACTGGCGCATATGGGGAACCGAAAAGCCCCATGTTGCAGTCCCATCGTCCCTGCATCCTCAAAAAGTACTGGTCTGGGCCGCCATTTCTTCCAAAGGAATCATTGGCCCATTTTTCAGATCCGAAACGATTACTGCATCACGCTACCTGGACATTCTTCGTGAATTTGTGGCGGTACAAACTGCCTTAGACGACACTGGGAACACCTCGTGGTTTATGCAAGATGGTGCCCGGCCACATCGCACGGCCGACGTCTTTAATTTCCTGAATGAATATTTCGATGATCGTGTGATTGCTTTGGGCTATCCGAAACATACAGGAGGCGGCGTGGATTGGCCTCCCTATTCGCCAGACATGAACCCCTGTGACTTCCTTCTGTGGGGACACTTGAAAGACCAGGTGTACCGCCAGAATCCAGAAACAATTGAACAGCTGAAGCAGTACATCTCATCTGCATGTGAAGCCATTCCGCCAGACACGTTGTCAAAGGTTTCGGGTAATTTCATTCAGAGACTACGCCATATTATTGCTACGCATGGTGGATATGTGGACAATATCGTACTATAGAGTTTCCCAGACCGCAGCGCCATCTGTTGTTGAAAATTGTAACTACTGTAATTTCGAAAGTTTGTCTGCCTGAAAATGTACTGTTGTCCCAAGCATATTGCAACAAACGGTGTATTTCTATCGCTGCTCGTTTAGTTTTTATTGACGTTTCAAATATACCGGTCATTTTTGAAACACCCTGTATATGGTATCGTGCAACTCACCTGTGAAAGTGTGACAAAGTCATTGTGTATTATTTCTGTACTGTCAGTGCGGTCCCTCTCGCGGAAGTTACTGCATTAAGGGAAACTTTGAAATAGAGTGCAGTGTCTCTTGTCTGAGAATGAGTACATCATCAGGAAATACTCATTTCGATAAGAATCTGCTTACGGAACGATATGCGAAGCTGGTAGTCGGTATACACAGACGTAATCACTAATAAAACTGATTGATCTCCGAGAGACAAAATTTTATGACTGTTGGTTGTTTATGTTTCAGGTACAGTTCGTCTCTACAGTGAAATAAGGAAATAATGGAAAAACCATGAAGGTCACCGACAGCCGCTGGCTGCCTCAAGACTCAGTTCCGCATTTGGCGCTCCCGCCTCTTTTTATTTGCCTGCTCTGGCGCCTCTGTAAGTATGAATGGAACACGATGCCCACTTCGGGATAGCAGTAAATTTATAGCTCTACTTTTTGTTTCGCTAACTCATCACTTTGAACAGAAAATAAATTGAGATTAATCAAAGGGAACCAGGCACCGTGCCTTGATGAAAGTACTATAAGATTTCACACTGAATGTGCTGCCTAGAAAATGAGTCACAGTCTCGTTGTATGGAATTACAGACTAATACCACCTTAGAACACATTTTCAGCTGAAGCATTACGACGTTTATGGAGGAAAGAAACCTACACTAAGAGAGTCAGCACAGATTCAGGAAAAACCCACCCACGTGGAACACAACTGGATTTATTCACGCACGCTATCTTGCGAATTGTAGATACGGAAGAACAGGTAGAGTCTGTCTTTCTAAGTTTCCGAAAAACGTACGACAAAGCACTTTAGCGTCGACTAATAGCTAGGATACGACAACACAGGATATCTTCGGTTGTATGCAACTAAGCCCGACAAATGTTTGTCTAATAGAATCCAGTACACTATACTGGACGACCAGTGGTCAACAGAAAGGAATGTAACATCAGGTGCACCCCAAGGAAGTGTAATAGGACCTCTTTATTTTCAGTCTGTTTTTGGATATGTCCCTCCTTAATTTTTACCTAGACATATTTCGCTGAAGTTACAGCACCATCAATGGGGTCGCAGGTTCGATTCCTGCCTCGGGCATGGATGTGTGTGATGTCCTTAGGTTAGTTAGGTTTAAGTAGTTCTAAGTTCTAGGGGACTGATGACCTCAGAAGTTAAGTCCCATAGTGCTCAGAGCCATTTGAACCATTTTTGAACCATCAATGGATTTATTATTTTCTCTTTAACGAATAACATGAAAAAATTCTTTTTACTGTCTGTACATATGGAATTTAAGATTTTAATTAAAGTAATTATAAATTAAAAAAATTATTTTTGTATCTTTATAACATATGCTATGGTTTCTTTTGGTTTCTGTACTTTGCAATATGTACTTCGCAATAAAATTAAAGTATGATTTTTTCGAGACCCTGGACTGTTTCTCACGGCGATATGTAAGTTTGAAATTTGGCTCAAAGGTACCTACAACCTTACTCCGTAATGGTGAAAAAGCGTGGTGCCCTCCGACTTCACCCTCGGGCCCAGTGACGCTTTAAACAGCAAGATGTCGACACAGGCGAAAAGAAGGCCACAACTCAATAGTTCATATCTAGCATTAATATGTGCGTAAATATAACGACAAAAGATCCCTCGATGTTTGGCAACATCCTCGGTGCCTCCCACGCAACTTTGTTCAGCACGTTAGGAATGGACCTTCAGAAATTTCGACAACAAATCAGCCTGGCAGCTGCTCTAACGCCTGAGAGTTAGGGAACCTTTTGACAACAGTTTTGTGCGGTTTGCATACCTTCAGGCGTTAGAGCAGCCGCCAGGGTGAACTGGGACTCAACAAAGCTACTTGGGTGGCACCGAACGTGTTTGCAAACTCTGCCTTTATTCACGCACCTGTGAATGTTGCACCCATGCGTGATCACAGCAGTGGAGGGCGGAAAACAGGAGGACTGACAAAGCATGAGTAGCCTTTGAAGCTTCGGATCACGTTCAAATTTCATTGAATGGTTTTTAACGGTCCCTAGCGGTTCCAACCTGTACACGAGAGCAAAACTGCAGTCGTGCTGCATTTCAAAGCGGTCTGATCACGTTCAGTGGAGATGCAGCTCCACAATGTCCTCAGAGAGGAGCTGAAACGTCTTGAGGGTATCAGCAATGTCAAAGGTTGTCAAGAACATCTTCCTGTTACTCATCGCACTGAGAACTGTCGTTTTCGACTGCGAAATGTATGGGAATCAACGCCCCAAGAGAAGGAGTGGTTTCATTGACACCCTTTATGCTACCCCTTGCGGCCTTTTTAGGTCTATTATGATCGGCGGTGTGTCTGAAATGTTTTCCTCGCCCACCCGTAAGAAAATCACGTGAGTTCGACGCTGAGTGTCGCGCATCTGTCCTCCATCGCAGCGACACCAAAAGAAAGGTTGAAGTGTAGGTAAGACGGGCTATGATGACCTTATCATCGTGTGGCACGTACAAGGTGGCGTTCGCATTCGGGAGGACGACTGTTCAAACCTACGTCCGGCCATCCTAAATTAGATTTTCAGCTCAGGCTGATGCCGGGATGGTTTCTTTGCAAGTGCACGGCCGATTTCCTTCGTTATCCTTCCCTAATCCGATGGGACCGGTGACCTGGCTTTTCGTCCCCTCCCCCAAATCAGCCAACCAACGGCGGTGGCGTTGTGCAGAATTATGGTTAAATTTGGTGCCAATATGAGTTCATTAATCCACCTTAGAGGTCACATGAATTTTTGAGCTGTGTCCTCTTTTTCGCAGCTGTCGTCATCTTGCTGCTTGAAGCGTCGTCGAGGCGGGGCGTGTCGTCACAGGACGCCATGCTTTTGCATAATTATAGGTGAAGGTTGTAGGCAACTTTGAGCCAAACTTCATCGTATACGTTGCAATGGGAGACAATTACGGGGTTTCGAAAAAGTTATCGTTTAATTTTGTTGCGTAATGTAGCTGTTCTGCTTTTACAGTTTGTCATTTACCACCACAGAGAACGTAATATAGAAAACTTAAATCACTACGAAAGTTACGCCTGGGAATGTTAGACTCTTGTGGTTTATATCATTGTACTCCTTGCGAAAGAATGTATGTCTGTGTCTCTGCGTGTGTTCGCAATATGTTGAGACTTACTTTTACAGGTGTCCACTATTCTCTTCATTCTGTAATTACACTTCTCACTTGCACTGTCTCACTCATTAAAAGATACGGGAACAATATGGCGAACATTTTAATGTGTTCTGGGCGGAAGTGATGAATCACGTATGTCTTGCGGCAATCCGATGGAAGAGGTTGGGTTTGGCGAATGCCTGGAGAACATTACCGGCCATTATGTGTAGTGCCATAAGTGAAGAACGGACTAAGTGGTCACTGGTGGTACGGTATGGGAGTGTTTTTCATGGTTAGTGTGATGTTCCCTTATTGCGCTTAGGAAAACACTAAATACGGAAGGATATAAACATACTTTATAGCATTATGTAATGCGTAGAGTAGGGAAACAGTGCGGAGATAGTGACTGTTCGTATCAGCATGACAGTGTACCCTTTCATAAAGCAGCACCTGTCAAAAATGGTTTGTGGAAAATAACATTCCTGAAATGAACTAGCCTGCCCAGAGACCGACCCGTAGAACATCTTTGGGATGACACAGAACGTCGATTTCGCTCCAGACCCCAGAGTCCATCATAACTACACTCTCTGGATTCGGGTCTTGAGGAAGAATTGCTTGCCATTGCTCCACAAACATTCAGACACCTAACAGAAAGTGTCCCAGCAGAGATGAAATAGTCAAAAAGGCGAAGGGTGAACATTAATAGGTGTCCGGATAGCTTTGTTCAGGCCCGCATCTCGTGGTCGTGCGGTAGCGTTCTCGCTTCCCACGCCCGGGTTCCCGGGTTCGATTCCCGGCGGGGTCAGAGATTTTCTCTGCCTCGTGATGGCTGGGTGTTGTGTGCTGTCCTTAGGTTAGTTAGGTTTAAGTAGTTCTAAGTTCTAGGGGACTTATGACCACAGCAGTTGAGTCCCATAGTGCTCAGAGCCATTTGAACTCGAGCCTTGTTCAGATAGTTTCCATGTAGACCGGTGATTTCCTACACACCTTTTAATAGCTGATCAGTACCGCAGTTGATGACTGCCGCGTCACGCAGTTCTTAGCGCCATGCCATTCCATGCTGACCATGAAGCTTCGGAGACCAAAAATTGCGGAGTTCGTGGTAAAATCTTCCGAGCTGTTATGTCGCGTCTTATTCCTCTTCACATTCCTCCACCACTTGACGTTTCATTTCCTTTGCTCGAATCTCCCTCACGAGTCTTCTGGTGCCCCGAGTAGATGAACATTGTCGAAAGTCATTTCGCATACTCTCATACAAGTCTGTGTCTGATAATCCAGCGAGGACAGTGAGACCCCAGCCAGGCATAAGTGCTTGAATAATGAAAACCGAAACCAGCAGTTGTAGCATGTTTTCAATAAAAGACACTTGAATTACAATACAGCTGTTGGTTTCAATTTTCATTGTTCAAGTACTATATAAAAGATTGGTTTTCCTCGCTTTTTCGGAGAAATGGAGCTACTGGGCATAGGACTTCAGGTTACCATTGGAGGGTCGTCATCACTTGGTAGGTATCTGATAGCAGGTAATGTAAGTGAGGGGGAATGATCTCAAAATACTGTTGTCGTATCGTATAGGTGGCTACCTAGAAATTAATGATGTTCCTAGCGCATCGTGGCTCGGTATTTATTCCTTGAAGGCAGGTAGCCACGAATTAGAAAGCTTGTAACTGTAATCTCTATCGAAGTTGCACTCGTTATTAGAGATTTCAACTGCTTCCCGGACTTCCGTTCTACAAATATTACGAGGGCATGCTGAAAATTTTTAAAGCTTTTTAAATAAAACAAACTTTATTAATATTCTACTCTTCATTCATCACATCTACTTACTTATTTCTCAACATAGTCACCCTGGCGACTAAAACATTGCTCTCACTGTTAAAGTGATGTCCTCAATCGTGTTCTTTATGTTTGGGAAACAGGTGAAAATCGGTGGTGCCATGTCGGGACTCTATGGAGGATGACCGATGACAGTGAACCCAAGGCGTCTCGTTGTTGCAGATGTCGCAGCGCTCGTGTGTGGTCTGGCTTTGTCATGCTAAAGGAGAACGTGTTCCATGTATGGACTAACTCTTCTAATTCGTGCTTTTAGTTTTCTGAGGGACTCACAGTACACGGACATAGTTACGTTACACTCCACCATGTTAAACACTATATTTCGGAGCTCCCATGATGCAGAGGACAGGCCCGTATCTATGGAGGGAGGGGGCGGGGGGAAAACCGGGTATCTGCCCCTGGCGGCAATTTCAGGTGGCGCCAAATTCATATTCTTGAAGAAAGAAATCTTGTTTTTGACAAAGCGCCTGGCATCCAGCACACGTTAGTCTATCGATTATTCATATGATTTTGAAACGCATCCCTGATGGTTTTGAACACATTTTAAGTTGGTTTCTGAACGATATCATAAGTTGATTTTTCAATGCATGCATAACGTACGTTATATCATTGGAATCCCCGTCGCATCAAGAAATAAAAAACTTTCCCGCAGACAAAAGAGTTTACCTCCGGAATATTTTACACAGCCAATGGCCTTGCCACAGTGGGAACACCGGTTCCAGTCAGATCACCGAAGTTAAGCTTGTCAGGCTTGGTCAGCACTTGGATGGGTCACGGTCCAGGTCTGCTGAGTGCTGTTGTCAAGCGGGGCGTGCTCAGCCCTTGTGAGGCCAGTTGAGAAGCTTCTTGATTGAGAAGAAGCAGCTTTGGTCCTGGACACTGGTAACGGCCGGGGGAGCGGTGTGCTGACCGTGACCACATGGCCGTCAGTATCCGCATCCGATGTCACCCAGGGGCTGAGGATGACACGGCGGCCAGTCGGTACCGTTGGGCCTTTAAGGCCTGTTCGGACGGAGTTTGTTTATTTAGTATTTTACCAAAGAGAATTACATCATCATTTGACCGTACAGTAGAGCTACGTACCCTCGGGAAAAATAACTGCTATAGCTTCCCCTTGCTTTTAGCCATTTGCAATACCAGCGCAGCAAAGCCATGTTGGTTGATGTTACAAGGCCATCACTCGAATGCTGCCCCTATAACTACTAAAAGAGTTTCTGCCCCTCGTAATGTACCATACGTTTGTCTGTGCTCTCAAGAAATAGCCCTCCATTGTGGCTGCACCTACATTACTACTATCTGTATCGCTGAGCACGCAAGCCACCCCATCACGACAATGTCCATGGTTCATGGGGCAGCACATAATGGTACAAATAACTGAACTATGGGTTTAGTGGTATCACGTGAAATCGCTTTTGGAAGCGCGTGAGAATTTTGTAACGAATAAAAACTCTGTACTCCACATGTCACGGGCGGGGAGGGAGCAAGTGACCCTCCTTCCCACACTTCCACCTTACAGACGCCCTTACTTATATATCAAGTAAGGAACTAAAGTCGTAAAGCAGTGCTGGCTGGGAGATCCCAAAGAGTAGATTCATCCTCGTATCTGGAAAGGTTTTTCTTCCTTTGCACACGATGGTATCATCCCTTCGCGAAGTTTGAGAGCTATGTGTTAAGCCTAGATTTCCGCAATGAGTGATGTCATTCTTGAATAATGTTGAAAGTAGGGGAAATGGTGATATATGATGCTGGCACACAGCCTACTCCTCTCGAATAGCACCGACAGGGCAGCAGGGCTTAGCGCCCCTACCTGATAGACAGATCACCATCAATGGTGCCACATGCTCCTGCACCATGTGACACTGTGCAGAGGACTGGAATTTAATCGAGAGCAGCGATCAAAAACTTTACACCACAATCCCTCCTCTCCTTGCTGGGCAAATACTAGCAGTGAAAATTTGTTCCGGCACCAGGATACGAAGTACGTCTCAGGGTCGAGAGCCACCGCCAGAGGTGTGCGTTAGCTATCTCGGCAGTTGTTTCCAGCCTTTTGACAATGAAGCTAATTTCGCTTGTGTTGAGGTTTTTTTGCAGAATTAGTCCCAGAACAATGTCAACAATGTTTAAGACCAATCTTTGGAAAAAATAAGTGTCTCCTTGGAAACGAGCTGTAAGAAATAGATAAATTAGAAACCAGTGTTCAGATTGTTTCGACGACTGTTGTTAGGGAAACAGGTAAGTGATTTTCATGAAAGAAAATCAAAACATTCTTGGACATCCTTTCTATCCTTTTTGTAAATGAAAAAATATACGTAAATAAATAGAATGAAAATTTCAGAAATAACTTTGCAAACTAGACTGAGAGTGCTTGTGAGTAAGGATTAACACTTCTTACAAATAATGACACATTTTCTACAAGCGACACGAACTGAAAAATATGATGTTTGAATGTACGCAAAAATATAGCCCACTACAGAGCATGAAACTAGGATTTGTTCTTGCTTTTAGGTCGTCCTCATGTGTTAACTCTTACGTGACGGTATCGTGGTGCCATTTTTTCAAAACAACAATGCACGACCACACATGACACTTGTCTCTATGAACTGTCTGTGCGATGTTCACGTACTGACGTGCCGAGCGAGATCCCCAGACCTGTCGCTGATAGAACAGCTCGGACGTCTACTCCCTCACAGCACCAGTATGCAGGGCCAGTCACGACAGTTGTGGGCAGCTTGTCTCAAGAGAGGATACAAGGGCTTTATGGCATCCTTTCCCACCGAATCAGTGCATGCACGCAAGCCAGAGGGGCTGCTACGTAATCTTGATAAGAGGGCTCTTACTGCTAAGTTCTTTGTCAGTTTGGCTCAATATTTTAATCACTGACATAACGTCAGGTACCCTCTCAAGCCGTGAAGTTTCATTTCGTTTCCTGCTCGCCTTCTGGGTGCTTCACTTCTATTTTGTCACGCAGTGTACATAAAAAAGGAACGCTGAACGAGTAACAATGAACGGGTCTAAAAAATAAATAACTGATCACCAGTTAACTAGTTCCGAAAGCAGAACGAGTTTGCCTAACCCTATTCAGAACTGCTTGCTTCTGGATTGCGGGATGGCCTTAATATCTGTTTGCGCTGATGGTCTTGTTATAACCTTTCTGTCCTAGAGTACCGACAGATCTTCTACAGGGCAGCAAAAATCTACGAATGGGAGGCTGACGTCACTCTGTTTACGAAGTGAAGTTGATTTGTGGTTGGCCATTACTTAGGAAGTCGAGGAATCCATGTAGCTGTTATTAACTGTGTGACCATACAACAAACGTCGCTAGAGACGCGCTGGCGTCGCTGCAGGCTGCGGGCGGCCGTCACGTGTGGCTGTTATCAGCGCTGGGTTATCCGGCGGCGGGTCGCGGGGTCGCAGCCTGCCACGGCTGCCGAGTTTTCTTCTGCCAGCGTCCGGTTTGCTGCTGACGGCCCAGGCGACGCATGTGCCCACATACGCTCAGCCGGCGCATGCGCATTTATCACCGTCCGCGATCTGACCTACTCGCGCAGTCTCAGTGGCATCTGCAATTGCCAGTTCATCCCTCTTGGGCATCAGTGCGCTTGGTGACAATATGCGATACCCCGCACTGCGTCCTTCAAAAACTAATAGAGGATCTTGGTTGCTTACCACCTTCCTCCGAAAAGCGGGTGTGTCGTCTGAACGAGTGTGACGATTACTTGTGTAGTGTTGTGCTGCGTTTGCGATGTTGTTACGTATGAGTAAGACACAGAGGAAGGACAGTTTTTTAATGTATTCACGTCGGACATAATCCGTTATCAAAGACATTTAATATGTGCGAAACTGTTTTGGATTTCATGGCCACTTGTTGACGTAATGCCTGTTGGTTTTTGTTTAGGGATCTTCAGCAGACATTTGTTTAACGATTTTTCTGACGTTATGTCAGCATCATAGCTGACCCTGTCAAAAGTTTCACCCTCCATTGCTGCTGGCGTACTAGAATCGAGAGTCAAAGCGTCGGCAGAACATAGTGCTAACCCTCAATCCAGGAAGGACTACTGGGGTCACATTATCTGTTGTCTTTTCGAATGCACCACACACAGATAACATGTAGTTCCTTGTGTACCGCCAGACAGATGAGTCTACTACATAAATTCTTTTGCTTTATTGTATTCAAATTCTTGTTTTTCAATTTAACCAAACATATAACAAGTAATCTCTCAAAATATGCTCTTGAGAGTTAGCAGTTTCTCCCCCGGACCCTTTCAATTCCCATTGCGCGTTTCTAGTTAGTTAGCCGATATCGTTTTAATAGTGAGATCTACTTACGTATACTTCGACCAATTAGTAGAGTCTGAAATCAACACCTGATGTGGATATACTTACCTTCTGGTCACTGATTTGTTCAAGGTTGCAGGTCCACGATTTCATACAGTGTTAATTAATCCGCTGCATCAGTTCATCAGTGTAACTAAAAGTGTTTGTGCTGTGGATACAAAGGCCGAAAAAGGAGCTACAAATTACAGAACAAATGGCGGTTAGAACATTCAATATTCATTAGATAAAAACTTCGTATTTATGAAGATCTAAAATAAGATATTACGTAAGATGAAGTCGAGTCAAAGCCCGAAACGCATCCTTGCGTAGGAATAGGATATAACAATAATAATAATAATAAAGGTCCGCGTCTCTTTCCATTTTTAACCAGACATAACGTCTGAGAAAGGAAAGAAATAATAATGATAATATCATTCAGCACAAAATAAAACATACTGTTTCACTTCGCTATGGCGTCGTCAGTGTTGCCACCTTACTATTTATCAGAAATGAATCTGACTGCCGTTCCCGTCATTCTGTTAGTAACTAGCGTAACTTTGTGGAACCTTGCTAGAACTGCCCGTAGTTGGTCACATTCAGTTGAAGCGGCTTCTTTTGTGGTGGTGGCTTGTGATGTCATTCACTTAGCGGCAGCCAAGACCTGCATCAGAATTATGAAGTGTCTTATGATTCCAATTATGTACCTTTTCAAATGACGCCGGCCGGAGTGGCCGAGCGGTTCTAGGCGCTACGTCTGGAACCGCGCGACCGCTACGGTCGCAGGTTCGAATCCTGCCTCGGGCATGGATGTGTGTGATGTCCTTAAGTTAGTTAGGTTTAAGTAGTTCTAGGTTCTAGGGGACTGATGACCTCCGAAGTTAAGTACCATAGTGCTCAGAGCCATTTTTTTTTTTTTTCAAATGACACTGAAGGCCAATTTTCAGTGGGACTCAGTGCAATAAGCCCTCACAGATTGCTGCTTCTCTTCAAAGGTAAATTATGTTTATAATACACTCCTGGAAATTGAAATAAGAACACCGTGAATTCATTGTCCCAGGAAGGGGAAACTTTATTGACTCATTCCTGGGGTCAGATACATCACATGATCACACTGACAGAACCACAGGCACATAGACACAGGCAACAGAGCATGCACAATGTCGGCACTAGTACAGTGTATATCCACCTTTCGCAGCAATGCAGGCTGCTATTCTCCCATGGAGACGATCGTAGAGATGCTGGATGTAGTCCTGTGGAACGGCTTGCCATGCCATTTCCACCTGGCACCACAGTTGGACCAGCGTTCGTGCTGGACGTGCAGACCGCGTGAGACGACGCTTCATCCAGTCCCAAACATGCTTAATGGGGGACGGATCCGGAGATCTTGCTGGCCAGGGTAGTTGACTTACACCTTCTAGAGCACGTTGGGTGGCACGGGATACATGCGGACGTGCATTGTCCTCTTGGAACAGCAAGTTCCCTTGCCGGTCTAGGAATGGTAGAACGATGGGTTCGATGACGGTTTGGATGTACCGTGCACTATTCAGTGTCCCCTCGACGATCACCAGTGGTGTACGGCCAGTGTAGGAGATCGCTCCCCACACCATGATGCCGGGTGTTGGCCCTGTGTGCCTCGGTCGTATGCAGTCCTGATTGTGGCGCTCACCTGCACGGCGCCAAACACGCATACGACCATCATTGGCACCAAGGCAGAAGCGACTCTCATCGCTGAAGACGACACGTCTCCATTCGTCCCTCCATTCACGCCTGTCGCGACACCACTGGAGGCGGGCTGCACGATGTTGGGGCGTGAGCGGAAGACGGCCTAACGGTGTGCGGGACCGTAGCCCAGCTTCATGGAGACGGTTGCGAATGGTCCTCGCCGATACCCCAGGAGCAACAGTGTCCCTAATTTGCTGGGAAGTGGCGGTGCGGTCCCCTACGGCACTGCGTAGGATCCTACGGTCTTGGCGTGCATCCGTGCGTCGCTGCGGTCCGGTCCCAGGTCGACGGGCACGTGCACCTTCCGCCGACCACTGGCGACAACATCGATGTACTGTGGAGACCTCACGCCCCACGTGTTGAGCAATTCGGCGGTACGTCCACCCGGCCTCCCGCATGCCCACTATACGCCCTCGCTCAAAGTCCGTCAACTGCACATACGGTTCACGTCCACGCTGTCGCGGCATGCTACCAGTGTTAAAGACTGCGATGGAGCTCCGTATGCCACGGCAAACTGGCTGACACTGACGGCGGCGGTGCACAAATGCTGCGCAGCTAGCGCCATTCGACGGCCAACACCGCGGTTCCTGGTGTGTCCGCTGTGCCGTGCGTGTGATCATTGCTTGTACAGCCCTCTCGCAGTGTCCGGAGCAAGTATGGTGGGTCTGACACACCGGTGTCAATGTGTTCTTTTTTCCATTTCCAGGAGTGTATATCTTGTTTCATAGGATAATTGTAAAGGGCCTGATGGTTTGGATCCATTAGCGTCACTTGATGCGACAGGAGACGTAGCTGTACCAATGAAGTTTGGAAATAGATACTAAAGAAAACTTCCATATCCCGGATAGTAATGTGCTTTGTTTGTGATTGGAGGGGACCATCACGAACAGGCTGTGAGAAAAATTAGGACTGGCAGCTTCCGAATTTTCTAACCAGTCAGTGTCGTGGAAGTGCGTTATTACATTGTCCAATCCTATCAATGAGACCACTTGTCAAAACAATATTTTGCAGCACGGACCGTTACGAGAGGTACTGGAAACTAGTCAGCGAGATTCTGCGAGCCACTGACAGCTATGTCGAGTCATGCCGACTCGAGTGCCGTGCCCAGCCGTGCTAGGTTTCTCGGGTAAGGTTCCATAGCGTGAACAGGCCGATCAATATGGTCCCACAGATTCACGATTGGGTTTAAGACTAGAAAATTTGGTGGCCAGGGGAGTGCAGTAAACTCATCCTGGTGCTTTTCGAACCAAGCATGTACACTGCGAGCTGCGTGATACATTGCACTGTCCTGCTGGTAGGTGCCACCTTATTGAGGAAAAACGGACAACATGTAGGTGTGGACAGATACGTACTTGAACTGATCCACTGTGCCCCCCAGAATGACGAGAGCATCTGGGCAATGTCAGACCGTAACGCACGCAGGATATTTGATTTTAGACGTTTCATGCCGAACAACTCAACGGCCACTTGTCCGATGGAACACAAAAAGTGCTTCATTCCACTCAATGGACGTCCAGCTGAGGCATTAGCGTGCAAATTTCAGCCTTTTTCACCGATGAACTGCAGTCAGCATGAATGCATGAACTGGGCTCCTGCTGCGGAGGCCCATACGCAGAAACGTTCGCTGATCGGTCGTTGAGGAGACACTGTTGGTAGCAGCTTGGGTCATCTGGAGGTCAGTTGCTCATCAACTGCTCATCTGTTCGCCCGCACATATCTTCAATGCCGTCGTTTACTGCTCTCATCTATGGCCGTGGTGCACCACAGTTAGCTTGGCGCCAGTTTTGTATAGCGCCATTTTGCCATGCACAGTATACTTTAACCATGGTCGCACGCAAACAGTTAACAAAATTAGCCGTTTCGAAAAGCCAGTGATCGTACGCTTTAGGGCATCCGATTGATCGCTCCGTTTCCGACTGCACTGTTGTTTTCAGCGTCCCCCTGACCCGCTGTTGCTGCCACCTGCCGTCTGTGAATGGTTACTGGACGTTGCTTGAATGTGACAGTAACGTGCAGGGGGAGTAGTCTTCGAACTGCGACTCATTTTTGAAGCTCATGAGTCCCAACACTTTTTTTTTTCAGTTGACGATTCGGATAGTCCTGAAACGAAGTGTCCGAAACTGCTGGTCTCATCTGAATCTCGCCGATACAAGATTCGGTGTCAAAACTATCCGCAGCGCACTCATGGAAATCAAAGAAAACTACGTGCTGGTGAACGGCAGACAGCACGTGGCAGCTCTGCCGGCGTCCTAGTGCAGGATTCGCCTGCCACTATTGGGCAGTTGTACTGCTAGCTTCACACATTGTCCACAGAATCTACCAAAATATCGCAGCTGATATCCTAACCGTTTTGACGAATACACAGCCATCAACTGTTCTCAAGCAATTATTCGCATTTCCTACCTGTCTCTTACCTCTTCTGGTTGCTGAGAGTCCAGCACTGACACCATGGAGTTGTTTACATGCTCACCTGATATTGTGCAGTTTAAGTTTTTCTTCACTCTCTCTCTCTCTTTCAAGTATTATTGACTGCGCCACGAAAAAATTCTGAAGTTTCTGTAGTATCTACGGTCATGCCACGTACATAAACAGGTAAAATTCACATCTGAGATAATCTTGTGATAGAAAAAAAAATCATTTCGTCATCTACTAAAAAATTTTACAAAGAGATTTAGTTAATTCTAAAACGTATAGTCACTTTTCTTCAACTTCTTAACGGTGTCGATAACACGAATACTGAAACGAATCTTTGGAGACATACTCACTGCAGTCGAAGTCAGTGGAACAGAAAATAACTTTCACACTAATTTGTCGAAAACCGACATTTTGAGATCATGGTTGTGCACTAAATATAAGATGAATTTTGAAAAGATCAAAACAGCAACCAGCCACTATTAACATTGCTCTTTATTTATACAAACAACATACTTACTGTTTTACTACAAAACAATTCCCTAGAAATTTGTTTACTTCTACAATGTTTCAATTCGTAAATAGGTACAGTTACAGTTAGGCCGTTTCTCACATCCTTTTTCCCGCGGGGCACCACCACTCCAAGGAATTTTCGCCTCAAGGGGGAGGGGGGAGGTAGGTAGGTAGGTAGGTGGTTAGTGTTTAACGTCCCGTCGACAACGAGGTCAGTAGAGACGGAGCGCAAGCTCGGGTTAGGGAAGGATCGGGAAGGAAATCGGCCGTGCCCTTTCAAAGGAACCATCCCGGAATTTGCCTGAAGCGATTTATGGAAATCACGAAAAACCTAAATCAGGATGGTTGGAGACGGGATTGAACCGTCGTCCTCCCGAATGCGAGTCCAGTGTGCTAACCACTGCGCCACCTCGCTCGGTGCGGGGAGGGGGGAACCGACAACTGTGTAAACAAGAACACAGCATGTAATCAACGGGCGAACACCTGTCTGAAGATGAACTAGTTGGTTCGAAACCTGTAACGGCGTTATTTGTGTAAATAGATAGAATTATTAACAGTGCCAGGTTGCTGTTTTCTTCTTTGCAAGAATAAATTAGACTACCTTCCAGCTCTACCGCGCACTTACCAGTTGACAGATAAACAAACAAGCCGAAGCCGATAAACGGCAAACTGGGTTAATTTTACGTTTATTTTCCATTTTTACTTCGAATATGCATGAAACCATCGTAAGTGTACATCAATTACCCTTTCACTCCGCTTTTAAATCAGTTGAGCTAACTCGGTAGTTCGAAAACTGGTAACTTCACGTAAATAAACACTCCTGAAAAATCGGTCACCTGAGCGATAATTAACCGCACTTATCATGAAAGAAATATCACAAAAATTTTCCAGTGAACTTTAACCTGCCACTTTAATTTTACGAGATTATACTTAATGTATTCTTAATCGCCGCACTTTGATCTCTGTGGTATCTCAGCACTGTTCACATATAATCGATTCTCAATGGGTTTGGAGTATGACGTTGCATTTACTACATTTGAGGTAAACGTGCGCACAACAACGTGATGTACTCGTATATAGCCTCCTCTAGAACATCTGAAAGACATTTGTATCACATACGGGTTCAATTACTACATGGACGTACTATGTTTACAGAATGTGTTTGAATTTTGGACGTCATGCTACAGGATTTCATTTTTATTAATCAAAATGCTCACTATACAGAGAAAATACGCTACTGTAGTCTTACAAGTAAGCCCTTGTGCACTTTCTAATAAGGAGAATAAAGGTTACAACGCCTCAACGTTATTTGAAACCTTCTCCAAGTCGATATAGAACAGAACATATGTGTAGACTATAGTAGTTCAGGCTATGATCTCTATACTAGTATTGAGACCACTGACTTCAGGCGAACATTCCAGTGATGCTATTCACATTATCTGAATGCTTATTAATTGCCCTATAGTAGTATCCGTGACATACATTTGAAATTTCAATAAAT
Organism: Schistocerca cancellata; assembly: GCF_023864275.1. NCBI lineage: Eukaryota > Metazoa > Arthropoda > Insecta > Orthoptera > Acrididae > Schistocerca > Schistocerca cancellata. The sequence goes on from NC_064631.1 coordinate 441,473,957, forward strand.
CTTAATTACTGTATACTACAGCTTAATAGTCTTTCGCCTAATAGAGTATTATATTTCTCACAAAGATGCGAGAGGAGTTAAATTTCGCTAACATTTGAACAATAATCAACAAACACCGGAAAATATGTGAAACAAGTTTTATGAAAGAAATGACTCTCTTTCATACCACCACTGTGAAGGAGTTATATCGGATGGTCCCTTTTTCGCCGTAGATGATCTCCAGGAACACAAAAAGGCGTATTTAAAATCATTCCATCTTCAATACCAAAAAACTGTTGCAATTTGACAGCTATTGCTCCTGAGAAACATCTGATATCCGTAACAATTAACAGTTATATTGGTAACCCGTAACAGTACTACCAACCTCTTGATAAGAAACATCGGTTGTGTCTGACAGGGAGACGGAATTGACACCAAAGTGCGTGAGCACTAATGTACCAGGTTCCTGTCACTAGCAGTCATTTGGTAACCCATAAGAATACTATCAACATCACCATTAGAAAAAAATTGATGTCTGTGATAGGAAGATGTCATTAGTATTACGCTGTGGGTTTGTTAGTTTACCAGATTTCCCCGTCACTAGCGCTCAGGTTAGTAACCGTGAGCAATCTACCAGTATGTCATATCATTTTTGCAACATATGTTGACAAGTCACCATATGCATAACAGGCTATCAACAGTAAGACAACGAAGGTGAAACATATTACTGTCTCTGAGAAACAGTAGACTCTTCGCAGTCAAATGTAAATTTACTATTATCAAATAAAATTACTATATATTGACTTCCTCTACGGAGTCCGGAATCCGCACAAATCATTTTACGGTATAGTTAAGAAACTCTCAGAACAGATTAAAAACGAAATACTTATTGGGCTTGCACGTTTTAGGCAACGTTTTCCTCGAAGCATTCCTCGCCTACATTCTCACACTTCGTACAGTTTTGCACAACCCTACTGAAACCATTCGCTGAAGTGACCTTTCAACTGCAGCATCACGGCTTAGATGTATCCTCAGGAATGTTGTCCGGATAAGTTCATATGCGACCACGGAAAAAGAAGTGAAGCGACAGCTCAAGATCGGGCGAGTGTGTTCGAAGTTGTAATGAAATAAAACTGCTGTTGACCAGTAAATTTTAATCTGTTATATTCGTAGTACAGGAATCCCACTTTTTAATACCTACTTTATTTGGCTCTGAGCACTATGCGACTTAACTTCTGAGGTCATCGGTCGCCTAGAACTTAGAAATAATTAAACCTAACTAACCTAAGGACATCACACACATCCATGCCCGAGGCAGGATTCGAACCTGCGACAGTAGCGGTCGCTCGGCTCCAGACTGTAGCGCCTAGAACCGCACGGCCACTCCGGCCGGCCTACTTTATTTCTACGAGTCTAGTTCTTATAGAGTGAAGTAGGAGGCAGGTTATCAAAGACTGTATAATCTTTATGAGAGAAATTATGCTAATCAAACATTCCACCTTTTGCATCTCCGACTTCTCGTTGTCTGCACAAACCAGGAAATCGACATGATGTTAAACTGTCAGCTCCCTTCCTGGAAATGTATTGTTATTGCCTCCTTTCTGTATACTGTTATCAAGGACTGCAGACGTTAATCCGTTAGTAGTAAACGAAACGAGATGTTGGCGCTCTTTTAGCTGGATGAGATTACGAAATTCGACGAGTACAACACCGTCTCCAATACACTGTCGACAGCTTGTCTGGCGGCAACGGCGCAATACTGCTGAGCAGCGTTTACAGATTGAGTTTTCGAAATCCTCCGATACCAGAGAAAAAAAATCCCCAAAATGATACAATTTCTGCAACTTTTCCTGAAACATCTATCTTCGTGCTTTTTTCATTGTTGTGATGATGTGCCATTAGCGCACTTCCTACATCAACACCTCCATCCCCTACGATACTGTGAGCGCACAAAATCCGTGCCTGTGTCTAGTACTTAACCTGCTGAAAGCTCATAACCGTAGAGCTTTCATAACCTTATATTACCTAACATACCAATAATGACGCGTTATCGAGAGATCTTCAATATTTGGAACAGCATACATTCGTAGGATATAAGTATAATATAAAACTCATCAAAAACAAATCATCTAAAATGATGAAATCCAAAATGACGGCTCCTGAGAACTCGATGCTAGCACGAAAGTCGACAGATATCCCAAACGGTCGAAACTGGGCATCTACATGTACTATTGACATCGCGGAGAGATGCCATCGCGGTGAGCCTAAGTGTCTCCCAGAAAAGGAAAGGTGTATCGATTGATTTGAAGGGAGAGTGATATACAATGAATCTCTAGGATATTACACGTTGTTTGAACTAAAGTATCAGAGATGGCATTAGCAGAAAGGCTACACAGATAAAATGCGTCCCCAATTTCTCCAGTGCTGAAATTTTCTTCCCTGAATATTCCCCCGACGTTTTCGTTTTCCCAAAAACATCTTTTTCTTCAAAATTGCGGAAAAAAACAATCCGGAGTCACTGCTGCTGCTTATTCGTTTTCTGCATTTGTAGGGCACGAAAGTTGCAACAGTCCGTGCTGAAATGATGAAGTTTACGGCAAGAACGCTGCACTGTAGGGGATAGCGGTTAGATGACGCTGATATTTCCATTGTGTCAAAACAAGACAAAATGAATAAGAACGAAGTGCCAGACCACATTTCTGTGAAGAACAGGGAATCACACGAGGCCCTGGTGCTGGAAGAGCATCTCAAGCGAGGTGATAACGGAAAAACATGAAAATCAGTCTTGGACCAGCTTTCAGCTTGTTGCCACGATATTTCGAACATGATAAATGTTGCCGCCCGCTGGATTCCGTCCATATGGGGTCCACATCGTAGCCTACGGGATGTAGAGCATGGGATAAGTGACAGATAGCCCGCACGACGTCACGAAGCTATTACTGCACCATGACCAGCAATGTCAAATCCCGCTCAATTTTGGCAATCCCGTAGGTAATGACCGAATCATAATCCCTTCGAACGCAGCATTGCATGCTTCAAATATTCAGTGTCAAAATTCTTTAGTTGCCAGTTTTCCATTCTGATGTGAAAAATGTGTCAGCTTCATACTGATTTTCTTAAGGGCAAAATTCACTTGATAGCGCAGAAATTATTCAAATTATTATTTTGTTGTGAAAGATTTTGACTGTTCCTCCTTTTGACATGTTTCCGAATTCCGTTGTAGGGACCGGGTTTGATGCTGCCAGTGTTCACAGCTTCGGAAATCTTATAAAATTCCTAATGCACTAGAAAAATATACATAATATAACTTCCTCTGAATATACATACTGGAAAATGTACAATATGCAGTATTCCTGTCTTTGTTACATTGAAACTGCAATCAAACAACTCTTTTGATGGTTTCAAATAATTTTTATTCAATAAATTTCAAACGCATCCTCTATAGGGTAGGTTTGATCACTATGGGTGCATGTTACTATGAGTCAGTTTCTTCGATCTTATACTCTGAAAAGAAACTGAAAATAATCAGTGTATAAAAAATGAGACATGAGCTGTTTGGAGACTTTTGATAAAATACCCGACACTGAATTATGTAGAAACGTCTGACGAACAAGTGTCTTTCAGAGCAGAGTCATTAACATGCAAGTAAAATTGAAACGTCTCGGAATGACTTAAGTACACTGTCCAACGCAGGAGTTAACGTACTGCATTTTTTCCTAATATTCATAAATTGCTACGACAGATACGAAGCAGTTAACTGCAAGAGGGATGAATAGTGGCATTAATTCGTATTTACTCAACCTAGAGCTTAAAAGTTCGGTCTTAAGCAGGACAAATCGCAGAGAAGTGTTAAATAACTTCTGGAAATGACAGTGTTGACTGTACCTTATTTTCAGAGACACATAACTATGGTAAAGATATGAAAGAAATCACTTCAGAAACATGGCGCACTTCGGGAGTTTTTGCGCAAACAAATATTCCAGTATAAGGAAGAATCGGCTTCTAAACAACAATAGACATCATTACACACATTGTCAAAGTAAATATAGATTTCTATGTAGTGGTTTGCCTTTTAATTTCTAGTTTTACCTCCGAAATGTTTGTTTTTTTGTAACAAGTGGCGCAAAAGCCTTAATTCTGACGTTTTATAAAGCTCTCAAGCTGCACATTTCACGAAACACGAAAATTAAGCAACTTATCGCCTTGAAGATAAGATGTGTTTGAAGTAATATAGGTGAAGAGAGTTCATAGAATTAATCTATAAATTCTCTTCATCAATATTAAACACATCTTATCTTCAAGGCGATTAGTTGTTTAATTTTCGTATTTTTTGAAATGTGCAGCCTTGGAGCTTTAGAATTAATCTATAAATTCTCTTCATCAATATTACTTTAAACGCATCTTATCTTCAAGGTGATTAGTAGTTTAATTTTCGTGTTTTGTGAAATGTACAGCCTTGGAGCTTTATATAATTTCAAAAATACAGCTTTATTTACGCTGTAATATAATCTTCGTGAAATGCACAGTATATTACAGCTTAGAAGTTACCTTCAACATTTAGCACTGGAAATCAGACATCTAAGATTAGTACTCGGGCTGTTACGTCACTAGAGGTAGTCCTGGGGCAAACGAGGTAGAAGGTTCCTGTAACGTTCCTCGCAGCACGTGACACTACGAGTCCCAGCCACCGTGACCAGCGAGTAGCGAGGTACTATTTCAGAACACAGGACAAAGTTTTTAAGACCTTCAGTGAGAACCTTCTCACTGACTTACTAATTTGACGTGGGCCCTAACGGATCGGATCGTTTGCGATGTACAGCGGGCTAAGCGACTAATGTGACGTCCAATGTTCGTTGCCGGGCCGTATTTCTCGCGGTTCCCGAGGCAGTCGCAAGCCCCCTTTCCCGTCGGCCGTACCGGCCCCCTTTCAAAAAGCGCCGCGAACCGAGGCAGAAGCGGAAATATTACAACTGTGTCAGCCCACTCTAGATGACGTCTTTAACCGTCCAGTCACCATGGACGAGAGTACTGTGTATAGCACTATGACCCTAAGACATAGGAGTGACGCAAGCAGTGGAAGTATGTGGAATCACCACCGCCTAGGGCGAAGACCCAACCATCATTGGGCAAGGTGATGCTGTAAACTTCTGGAACTTCCATTGTACGGCGTTAAGAGATTATTTTCGTGTCGGTCACAAGAGCATACTACCGAAAACTCCTTACAAGATTGCGGAAGGCAATCAAGGAGAAGCGTCGCAGAAAGCTGTCCAATGCGGTGTTTTTGCTCTACGACAACGCAGCAGTTGATTCTGCAGAGCACGTAGTCACACATGCTGCTTACTTGGGCTTCCGCACTGACGACAAGTTGATTTTATAGGTGATACGTTTCCTGAAGAACCAAAATGGATGCCACCTAACTACACGTCATTAGACAACGTGTGTTACACTGAAGGTTGCATATCTAGAGAAGGGTTAAAATCGTCCCCTAGTTTTATGCTTGCAGCTTCATGTTTACGAGGAGATAATTAAAATTACCCCCGTACATAGGCTAAGGCGCTTCCCAACAACGAATATCTCCAGCCGTAACACGAACTTTTCCGATACTTGCCAAGGCCAACAACTGCAGCAATACACATACTGCGGACGCTTGCAGGTGCAGTGAACGAAGGATGCTTCGTGACTCAGCGGAAGACGCAAATGCGGCATCATTTCTTCAGCACTTAGGCGTGACGAGTTCTCCAGCAGTAGAGGCTGAGAGCGGGACACAATCCCGCTCGAAGGACAGCAAATGCTATGATCTGGTAACAACGTAGGCCTCACTTCAAACTGCTAATGTAGGTATGAGCATATGGAATAGGTTCCCTGATACGTAAGTGGCCCGATGGCTTCTTAAGTTACAGAACCCAATTTGTTGTCCTCGACGTTGAATGTTGATTAGAAGACAAGCGTATCGTCAGGAGGCCTCAAGAAAGTGTGATAAGACCACTCTTATTCTCTATATACATAAATGATCTGACAAACAAGGTGAATAGCAATCTGCGGCTGCCTTTGATGAAGCTGTGGTGTACGGGTATTTGTCGTCGTTCAGTGACTGTAGCAGGATACAAGAAGACTTAGACAAAGTTTCGACTTCATGTTATGGATGGAAGCTTGCTCTAATGTAGAAAAATGTATGTTAATGCAGATGCGTAGGAAAAATAGTCCCATAATGTTCGAAACCAGCATTAGTAGAGTACTGAATGACACAGTGGTGTCAATTAAAGACCTAAGCGATATGAAATGGAACGAGCACGTGAGAACGGTAGTAGGGAACTGTGGTGTCACCGCCAGACACCACACTTGCTAGGTGGTAGCCTTTAAATCGGCCGCGGTCCATTAGTATACGTCGGACCCGCGTGTCGCCACTGTCAGTGATTGCAGACCGAGCGCCGCCACACGGAGGGTCTAGAGAGACGTCCTAGCACTCGCCCCAGTTGTACGGCCGACTTTGCTAGCGAAGCTACACTGACAAATACGCTCTCATTTGCCGAGACGATAGTTAGCATAGCCTTCAGCTACGTCATTTGCTACGACCTAGCAAGGCGCCATTAACAGTTAATATTGAGATTGCACTTATGTATCATCAAGAGCGATGTACACCAATTATGGATTAAAGTTAAGTATTACATCAACTACGTACTTTATTTGCTATTATAAATTCCCATAACTGTTCCAGACCTCACGCCAGTCTGCGTGAGCTTAAACGCGTGTATTTCGGCCTCCTCTAGCGAAGATAAGAGAATTTAGGATTCAAATGTTCAAATGTGTGTGAATTCCTAAAGGACCAAACTGCTGAGGTATTCGGTCCCTAGACTTAGACATTACTTAAACTAAGTTACTCTAAGGACAACACACCTACACACCCATGCCGGAGGGAGGACTCGAACTTCAGGCGGGAGGGGCCGTGACATGGCGTCTCAAACCGCGCGGCCACTCCGCACGACAATTTAGGATTCGTACGGAGGCGCATAGAAAGTCTTTTTTCCCTCGCTCTATTGCGGTTCGAGCAGGAAAGGAGATAGTAGTGAAACAAGGTAACCTCCACCACGCACCGTACGGTGGCTTGCGGGTATGTATGTAGATGCAGATTTACTGGTGTATGCTGTAATTCCTGTGGACGTGGCAGTATATACGCGGAAAAAAATCATTGACACTGTCGCCAAACATTGTCCTCATCACACGCACTATATAAAACGAAGGGCACTAGGTTATTTAGCAGTCACGAAGCATTGCCTACAGAATGGCCATAAAATGTGGATCAAAACGACGAGAATCTTGACCATGTAAAAACTTATCAGGATAATTTTTAAGTTGCCCTATCGTTTCGACGATCTTATATATATACTGATTCATTGGCTCAGTAAGGCTTCTGAGCTGTTATTTCCTGTCGAATTAAATCAGCATCGGACTGTTTGTAAACAGCATTACCGGACAACCTTACTACAAAGGTACACGTAGTAGAAAGATAAATTTCCGCGCTCTGGACCTAGACGCCACATCATCCTCTGAAAACGGCGTCACTGGACGCGGTGTGGAGGGGCATGTCGTCTGCACACAGCTCTCCTGGTCGTTGTTTGGTGTCCTGACCCACGAACCTCTACTAATCGTTTGAGTAGTTCTTCAGTTTGCTCACAAGGCTAAGTGTATCGCGTACCAGTTCTCTCACTAAGGAAAAATCCCTCGCAATACCAGGAATGGAATCCAGGTCCACCAGGCACAGAGTCGCTCTGCTCTCTACTCAGCTACGGAGATAGACCCCAGATACACGAAACACTGTAATAAAGGAGGTGACGTATAGTGGTACAAGGTACCCTCCGGCATGTACTATACTGTGGCTTGCGGAATCGAGATGTAGCTGTACTGGTGCTCGAAGTATGTATGTGGATGTAGATTTACTGGTGTGTGTGATATTTCCTGAGAACGTGGCAGTATTTACGTGGGAAAAAAGTGTCTGTTCCTGCGTGACATGTGTCCTCTCTATCTGATACTGACAGTCTTCAATACACTGATTCTTTTAACACACTGCGATGAAAAGGGATCTTGAAAGTAAACAGCTTATGATTAACACTGGATTCATTATGTCTTGAATTCGCCGTAAAGAAAAATAAAATTTCCCGGTTTACAATGCCATAAACATGTAATAACTGCTTCGCGCTCCTATTCGTGCCGTCGTTTCAACACCCCGACTCGTTCGCTCCATGAGTCGAGCCCGCATATTAACTGATTACGCGCTTTCTCTGCAAGCGCCAATAGCTCTCCCCACTCCCTAGCTGAATGGGCATCCTAGGCCGCCTGTGATCTGGGGTCCATCGGGGAGGGATAAGGGTAAGTTTCGATACATCCTAGCGGTATCGTTATCCTTAACCTGACAAGTCTGAAGGTAGGAGTCGAGGTACTGGCGGAAGTAAAGCTGTGAGGACGGGGCGTGAGTCGTGCTTGGGTAGCTCAGTTGGTAGAGCACTTGCCCGCGAAAGGCAAAGGTCCCGATTTCTAGTCTAGGTCCGGTACACACTTTCAATCTGCCACCAGGAAGTTTCTTAACGTGACAAGTTACTGTAAGATCCAGGTCCAGGTGGTTCAGATGGCTCTAAACACTAAGGGACTTAACATCTGAGGTCATCAGTCCCTAGACTTAGAACTACTTAAACCTAAGTAACCTAAGGACATCACACACATCCATGCCCGAGGCAGGATTCGAACCTGCGACCATAGCAGCAGTGCGGTTCCGGACTGAAGCGACTAGAACCGCTCGGCCACAGCGGCCGGATAAGATCCAAGCGAAATCTGGTTACCACACAATAATTTTAATAGGGATAGGAAGTATGCGGTCAGTAGTGCACACGAGTGGGAATGGCAGTTTCGAAAGTGACTTTGGCCCATCGCGGCGCGTGACATCACCAACTCCGCGGGGATGTGGATCAGCAGCGCTCTGCTTGACGCGCGAAACCGTCCCATGTACGAAAGATTTTGGACGCTCCCGGACATATACAACAGTTTTATCTTCTGATAAATGGAGGTGCAGTTGATGAAAACTCGAAAATTATCTATACTTACGTAGGGTGGACAGAAACAGCCTGAAAAGCTTGTAAGGGTATTGCATGGGATGCTGTGCTGAGAAATAACTGTTAAGAAGGAAAATTCGATACGTTGCGCCTTTTCCGAGTTTTTCAGCAGTGAAGTTAGCCAATCAGGTCATTGCGCGCGCAAATTCAAGTACTTACACGCGTTAAAGTGGGGTAATGCACAGCACCTGTTGATCCGTGAGTTACCACTTGTTGAAATGCTCATTACTAGTTAAAATGTGCCCTTGCGTTTGTTCTGTTTGAGGAAACCAATCAAAGAACACGTTGTGCGACACCGCCTGTGGGCCGGCCGGAGTGGCCGAGCGGTTAAAGGCGCTACAGTCTGGAACCGCACGACCACTACGGTCGCAGGTTCGAATCCTGCCTCGGGCATGGATGTGTGTGATGTCCTTAGGTTAGTTAGGTTTAAGTAGTTCGAAGTTCTAGTGGACTTATGACCACAGCAGTTGAGTCCCATAGTGCTCAGAGCCATTTGAACCATTTGAACACCGCCTGTGGCAGGTCGCTTGAATTTGCGTGCGCGGCGACCTGATTGGCTAACTTCAGTTCTAAATAACTCGGAAACGATGCAACGTGTCGAATTTTGTTCTTCACAATTATTTCTCAGCACAGCCTCCCCCGCAAGCCCCTTACAACTTTTCAGATTCTTTCTGACCACCCTGTATGTACCGCAAGCCATTGTTACAGTGCAAGATGTAGGGCACTTTGTTCCAATATTATCGATTTTCTTTCCCAGTCCGTGGCTGTCTGTATGCCTCTGTACGTGCTATAATGTCTCTTGTCCTCAGGATCCCTAAGCGAGATATATAATGATAGCAGCGTAATGGCTGGTTCAAATGGCTCTGAGCACTATGGGACTTAACTCCTGAGGTCATCAGTTATCTAGAACTTAGAACTACTTAAACCCAACTAACCTAAGGACATCACACACATCCGTGCCCGAGGCAGGATTCGAACCTGCGACCGTAGCGGTCGCGCGGTTCCAGACTGTAGCGCCTAGAACCGCTCGGCCACCCCGGCCGGCGCAGCGTAATGGTCGAATACAGATTCTCCAATGTTAACAAACAGGGTTTCGCGAGAACTATATCGAATTCCCTCTGCCATACTGATCTGTTACGATCTAGCGGCGCGTCTCTGAGTTCGTTCGACATCTGCCGTCACATCTACTCGATAAGGACAACACTCTAGAGTTGGTCGCAGTAGAGTCTTGTAAGTGATTCCCTTCACAGATACATTGCACTTCGGCAGAACCCTTCCAAGAAATCCAAGCCTTCCATTTGCCTTCCTCAGTTCTGATTTGCGCACTCGTGTCGTTTCATACCGCTTCTTAGTACTACCCCTAAATGCTTACACGATGTGATGTGCTCAAGATGTTCAACACTAATCTTATAACCACATGCTGTCGGTGTCTTTCTGTTTGTTTCAGCCGTTACCACACATTTATCCACATTTAAAGAGAGCAGCCATTCATTACATTATGTGGAAAGTGTGTCAAAGTCTTTCTGCACTTTCTTTCGATCTTCCAATGACTATATTTCCTTGTACACAATTGCATCGTCAGTGAACAGTCTTACGCTCCTGATGCTGTCCGATAATTCTTTTGAGTACACTGACAACTTTAGATCTCCTGTTACGCTTCCCTGGGGCACAGCTTATGTTGCTTTAGATTCTGTAGGACATTTCCTCATACAACAGAACGCACTGCATTATATCATTTATATTATTTCTCAAGATAACACTCCTTTTTTTAAACTCATACTAATCGAAATTGGATGAATGAGCTGCCATCAGAAAGATTTTTTTCATCGGCTTCTGAAATTGTATACCGATTGTGCGCTAAAACCTACTATTTGTGAAAAATTTTAATATAAACGAAACTTTTAACCATCAGAGACAAAAGGGCATCACGATGCCCAGCTTCATGCCTATATTTTACGAAGCTAACTTATTAATCACGAAAATAGACTACCTTTTCATATTATCTTATTATAAACACCATTTTATTTGTTTTAAAGTTTTTATTAACTGAATAATTTGTAAACAGCATTCTCACAGATACTGCGGTAGTCAATTATCTCTTTTCGTCGTACAAGCTGATTTTTCTAAATGAATATAGTTTCCGAAACGACAAACATATTTCTCACTGTCACCTTGAACTGTGATTTACCAGTTTGTCCTACGGGCTTACGTGATCACTATAACGGAATTTTGTTCAAAATTACATGTATGTAAATGTATATTCAAGGATGTATAATAAATTAATGATTATTGTTTCACAATGTTCGGTTCATTTTTAAAGATACTTTCTCTTCATTCCCACAACTACCCTCACCCAAACGACTACACTTATTCCAAAACTGCCGGCCGCCGTGGCCGAGCGGTTCTAGGCACTTCAGTCCGGGACCGCGCTGCTGCTTCGGTCGCACGTTCGAATCTTGCGTCGGGCATGGATGTGTGTGATGTCCTTAGGTGAGTTAGGTTTAAGTAGTTCTCAGTCTAGGGGACTGATGACCACAGATGATAAGTCCCATAGTGCTTACAGCCATTTGAACTATTTTTTTATTCCAAAACTGTTACTATTAACTGGAATATTCCTCCTACACCTCATATATGCGTAGACATTCTGCAAGGTCCTATCGTGCTTGGTAGTCGACGATATAGTACAGTATTGAACGTTTTCCCGAAATCTAGGAAGACGAAATCATCTGCAGATACTCTTTGTAAGATGTATATCCTGTGTTCACACCACTAGTTTTTCTTGAATCCCTATTGATTCTTTGAGACAAGGTTATTTTCCTGCAGGAACGTCATAATAACTGAGTATATATAATGGTCTAGGATCATCAAGTGGACCTAAGAGGTATTGTTGCGTAATTCTGTGTATTCAGTCTTTTCCCTCTTTATATACAGGAGTGACCTTTGCTCTTTTTGAGTCACACGGGACTATAATTCAACTAACGCCGCTTGAAAACCGGATTTTATTTAAACATCGTATCAGAGACGGTGATTTTATGCATGAGTTACTGATAAAGAGGTAACAGTGTCACAATCCTACTTAGTCAACAGAACTGAGACTAATAACACTGTCACACAAATTTATTTTCGGTTGAGAACTTGTAAATTTTTAAGGTTGGAAGGCGTTTTCGGACAGTATGGAACATGAGAAATAGTACCTCGCTGAACAACTATTTCGCTGTTCCCAGCATGCATTTCACACCGTTGAGTGTCTGGAAAATTCCACAAGCGGAGCATCCGAGAGATAAATAAACAGCAATGGCATCTGACTCAACTCTGGATTCGCTAATTGCTCTGTTATTTTAATTAGATGCAAACAGTTGCTTCTACTTTTTGACGCAGCTACAAAAAGTAGAGGGAGCACACAGGTCATTCCTTGTCAGAAACGCGAACCACTTGTTTACTGCCAAAGCAAAAAGCGCGTAGAACGGTAATGGTCAGCCTTTCTCCGCATGGCAAAAAATAATTGTGGTTGACAGTGACTGCTCTCTTGAAAGTAAACTATCTGTTTAAGTAACAACAGAACTACAGTGAGATGTACGTATGCTGAACAATAGTGCTCTTAAAAATAATTCATATACTGCTTAACAAAAAAAAGGGAAGCAAAATGGTTCAAATGGCTCTGAGCACTATGCGACTTAACTTCTGAGGTCATCAGTCGCCTAGAACTTATAACTAATTAAACCTAACTAACCTAAGGACATCACACACATCCATACCCGAGGCAGGATTCGAACCTGCGACCGTAGCGGTCACGCGGTTCCAGGCTGACGCGCCTTTAACCGCACGGCCACACCGGCCGGCAAAGGGAAGCACTCAGGGGACATGTTCGGATGTCAATGCAACTTCGTACATGTATCACCGGGCATGTAAATGATTAGGAGTTTCGAATCTCTGTGACAAGTAGAACGGACATCAGAGTACATCAGCGTTCATTCTGTTTAGTGTTAGTTACTAGGTCTGGTATACAAGAGGCGTAAACAGCGTTACATGTTAAGTGCTCACTGGGAAAGACACAGAGATGCCGTGTACGCGTCAGAGGCAGCGTTATCAGCATCTGTCACAGTGTGAAAGGCATCTCGTTCTGGGTCTCCGTGTGGCTGCCTGGTCGAATCGTGCAATATCCCGATTTGCGTGGTATTTGGATGAGACAGTGGCCAGTTGTTGGACTGCATGGAAACGTGATGGAGGCATACTCGTTCTTAGGCTTTCGGCCTACCACGCCTGACCACCAAGAGGGAGGATCGGCGTACTGTGCAGCAAGAACACCGTAACCTTTTCACATGTCTGCCTACCATCCGAGGACAAGCAATGCACTCACTGAAACACTCCGTGTCATCTTGCACCAGTGATCGGAGATAAGCAGGAGCCGGACTAAAGAAGTAACGACCCGCGCGTAAGCTGCCGTCAAACACCATAACACAAACGTCTGCGTCACGGCGTTATGGTGCTGTGAGCCATCGGGTATGACTTCTGGTCACGGCATTGAGGGGACCATGGCGGCACAACGGCACGGTTCAAATGGCTCTGAGCACTATGCGACTTAACTTCTGAGGTCATCAGTCCCCTAGAACTTAGAACTACTTAAACCTAACTAATCTAAGGACATCACACACATCCATGCCCAAGGCAGGATTCCAACCTGCGAACGTAGCGGTCGCGCGGTTCCAGACTGCAGCGCCTAGAACCATTCGGCCACTCCAGCCGGCAACGGCACGGCATGGACATCATACGACAGTATCGTGGTGCTATGTTTCAACAGGACAATGCTCTTCTTCATATGGAATGTATCTCTATGAACTGTCTGCGTGATGTTGCGATACTCCCGGGGCCAGGAAGATCCCCCTATCTGTCCAGACATCACTTCTGTCCCAGTGCCAGTATCTAGAAAAGTTATAACAGTTGTGGGCCAGCATCTGTCAGGAGAGGCTACAATGGCTTTATGACACTCTTTCCAACAGAATCAGTGAGTGGGTGCAGGGCAGAGGGATGGAGCGTCATACCGGTAAGTGCGCTCGTACTGCCAAGTACTTTGTCAATTTGGTTCATTCTTGTAATCACTGAAATAACACCACATACACTCTTAACGTGTTAAGTTTCATTTCACTTCCTTCTTCCCTTCTGTGTGCTCCACTTTTTTGTTTGGCAGCGTATAAATCAACACAAACGAAAAATGTTTTTAGTGCACCATACGACTCTGAAGTTGTCGGTTCAAGTCATGATATATGAAGAAATTTCTTCACCCGCATTTGGCCGGGAAGAGTTGGACAGGATAATTATCAGACTATGTGCTAACATCACGGGTTAAATCACACATAACCCGTCGGAAAGTCTTAGTTACGGTATGTACGTCATCGATGATGTTCGTCCATGGCACGATGCGTTAAGCATTGTGCGACGTTAGAGATTTTTAAACATTGTGGCCTGTCATGCGGATTTAATATCTGTCGGTAGCACCACACAACAATGTGAAATGGTAAGAACACTAAAATAAGCTGTAGAAAAAGTGAAGAGAAGGCTTAAATTTACGGCGGTAACTCCAATAGGGTGCGGTGCATCAATTTCGAAAACTGCGTACGACAGTTAAAGACTCAACGTGCGTCCTGTACTACATAATTGCTCCAGATTTTGTGATATTATCTGGTAATCATGAGAGCAGACATCGAAGGCATCATAAGAAGTGGCTAAGACCCATGTGAAATTACACTACTGGCTATTAAAATTGGTATACCACGAAGATGACGTACTACAGACACGAAATTTAACCGACAGGAAGAAGATGCTGTGATACGCAAATGATTAGCTTTTCAGAGCATTCACACAAGGTTGGCGCCGGTGGCGACACCTACAACGTGCTGACATGAGGAAAGTTTCCAACTGATTTCTCATACACAAACAGCAGTTGACCGGCGTTCCCTGGTGAAACGTTGTTGTGATGCCTCGTGCAAGGAGGAGAAAGACGTACCATCACGTTTCCGACCTTGATAAAGGTCGGATTGTAGCCTATCGCGATTGCGGTTTATCGTATCGCGACACTGCTGCTCGCGTTGGCCGAAATCCAATGACTGTTAGCAGAATATGGAATCGGTGGGTTCAGGAGGGTAATACGGAACGCCGTGCTGGATCCCAAAGGCCTCGTATCACTAGCAGTCGACATGGACAGGCATCTTACCCGCATGGCTGTAACGGATCGTGCAGCCACGTCTCGACCCCTGAGTCATCAGATGGGGACATTTGCAAGACAACAACCTTCTGCACGAACAGTTCGACGACGTTTGCAGCAGCATGGACTATCAGCTCGGAGACCATGTCTGCGGTTATCCTCGACGCTGCATCACAGACAGCAGCGCCTGCGATGGTGTACTCAACGACGAACCTGGGTGCACTAATGGCAAAACGTCATTTTTTCGGATGAATCTAGGTTCTGCTTACAGCATCATGATGGCCGCATCCGTGTTTGGCGACATCGCGGTGAACGCACATTAGAAGCGTGTATTCATCATCGCCATATTGGCGTATCACCCGGCGTGAGGATACGGGGTGCCATTGGTTACACGTCTCAGTCACCTCTTGTTCGCATTGACAGCACTTTGAACAGTGGACGTTACATTTCAGATGTGTACGACCCGTGGCTCTACCCTTCATTCGATCCCTGAGAAACCCTACATTTCAGCACGATAATGCACGACCGCATGTTGCAGGTCCTGTACGGGCCTTTCTGGATACAGAGAATGTTCGACTGCTGCCCTGGCCAGCACATTCTCCAGATCTCTCACCAATTGAAGCGTCTGGTCAATGGTGGCCGAGCAACTGGCTCGTCACAATACGCCAGTCACTACTCTTGATGAATTATGGTATCGTGTTGAAGCTGCATGGGCAGCTGTACCTGTACACGCCATCCAAGCTCTGTTTGACTCAATGACCAGGCGTATCCAGGCCTTCATTACGGCCAGAGGTGGTTGGTTCAAATGGCTCTGACCACTATGGGACTTAACTTCTGAGGTCATCAGTCCCCTAGAACTTAGAACTACTTAAACCTAACGAAGGACATCACACACATCCATGCCCGAGGCAGGATTCGAACCTGCGACCGTAGCGGTCGTGTGGTTCCAGGCTGTAGCGCCTAGAACCGCTCTGCCATCCCGGCCGGCTGAGGTGGTTGTTCTGGGTACTGATTTCTCAGGATCTATGCACCCAAATTGCGTGAAAATGTAATCACATGTCAGTTCTAGTATAATGTAATTGTCCAATGAATACCCGTTTATCATCTGGATTTCTTCTTGGTGTAGCAATTTTAATGGCCAGTAGTGTACAACTGATAGTCCCAGGTAACGTAAACACAAACCATATCAAGTAATATGATGTTGGTTTCATGAAATTTTGGGGACCTGTATATTAGTTGGACAGAGCAACAGTTTGACTGACATCTAGTGTTGGGATCATGAAGATCAGAGAAAAATAAGTATATGCATGGAGGAATACGAACATACAGAGGCTTGACGGGTTATGTTGGTCGTATTCGCTACAGATTGATTAGTAAATCTCAAGTATATGCATATATTTCAGCATTCAAAGCCGCTGTTGGCAACTGACGCTGCTACTAAAGCGCCAAGGTTATGTATTATTCTTATTAATCGACATCAGATGTAGAATAAATTAATATTTGAATTCTCTGTTCCA
Source organism: Schistocerca cancellata (assembly GCF_023864275.1). Classification (NCBI taxonomy): domain Eukaryota; kingdom Metazoa; phylum Arthropoda; class Insecta; order Orthoptera; family Acrididae; genus Schistocerca; species Schistocerca cancellata. Next base: position 441,490,753 of record NC_064631.1, read on the forward strand.
AAACCGCATCTGTTCCTCACTCCTGTATCCACTAAAGAACCACACAGCGTCCAAAGGAAGTTATAACACGGATCACGCCCATCTGTAAGAAGGATATGAGAAGTGATCCAGAAAGATATCATCCAATGGTACACACATAAAACATACTCTCAGCTGGAACATAGAGGTACCTCGAACAGAATTACCTCCTCCATGGTAACCAGCATATATTTCTTAAACAATGGCCATGTGAAACTCAACTTCCGTTTTTCTCACATGACATCCAGAAAGCCATAGATCAAAGTATTCAGTTGGATGCAATAGCATTAGTCTTTCAAAAAGCATTTGGCTCTGTACCATGTCTATATTTAAACGAAATTTGTGGCTGGATTGAGGATTTCTAGATAGGAGGGATACAGTGTGTAACCTTGGATGAAGAGTCATTGACGGAAATAGAATTAAGTTCAGGCGTGCCCCGGGGAAATGTGTCAGGATTCTTGTTGCTCATGTTACAGATTAATAACTCTGCAGACATTGTTAATGGTAACCTCAGGATTTTCACAGAAGATGCTGTTATCTATAATATAATACCACATGAAAAAATCTACTCAAATATCAAGCTATAATTTCTTCTTTTCTTGCACCCTTGTTCCGCATCTGCGGTGGTCGGCATAGTTATTAACGGATTTGGCATGGCTAATTTAAGGGGTGACTTGATGCCCTTGCTCCTGCACCCTGTTACTTCCTTCCCCACCCCTCCCCCTCCCCCTGTATGTAATGTGTGTACTCCAACAATCTGCTTGTAGTGTGAGATAGTAGCGCGGTATTCAACTGGTGGAACGTGGTTAACCGACTAAGAACCACATCCTGGTTGGCTGGCACACCGACCCTCGTCGTTAACCTGCCAGGCAGATTCGATCCGGGGTCAGCACCCCTCCACGTCCCGGAGGCGGTGCTGTAACAAGTAGGGCTATCGAGGCGGGTATCAGCCTAGATCTTCTCAAGAATTTAAATTGGTGCAGTGATTGAAAAATTGATTTACACGTTCAACAATGTAAACCTGCGCGTCACAAAACGCAGAAAAGTTCTAATCTGCAACTACAACATCAATGAGTTACAATACTGAAATCAGTCACCTCACACGAATATCCGGATACAATAATTTGTAGGGATACGAAATGGACTGATCACACAGGCTCAATCGCAGGTAAGGCAGGTATCAGACTTGGCAACATAATGTGAAAATTCAGTTAGTCTACAAAGGATATTGTTTATAAATCACTTGTAAATCCCATCTTAGAATATTTCTGAAGTGTGTAGGACCCTTACCAAACAGTTCTGATAGGGGATACGTGAACGTCTACAAAGAAGGGCGGCACGAACGGTCACAGACTTGTTTGACTCACGGGAGAGCGTCACTGTAATCATGGAAAACTTTAACTGGCAGACCACTGAAGATAGGCGCCAATCATCCCCCTAAAGCATACTTACAAAGTGTCGAGAATCAGCATTAAGTGAAGCACCCTACATATCGCTCCCGTAGGGAACGTAATGCCGCGATTAGGCTAATTACAGCACGCACTGAAGCATATAAGCAGTATTCTTCTCTCGTTCTATAAGCGTTTGGAATGGGAAGAATCCCTAACATAAAGGGTGCTGCGGGTGTATGTGCCGATATTGTGATCACTGGTACTTTAATGTGTACCCACTTCAATGTGTTAGTTGTGTCTTTCTCTGAGCCTAACAGTCTTCCTGCAAACAAGTCACATAATTTACAACTTGATTTTTTCTGGACAGTCATAACTACACCACTAAGTGGACTACACCTGTCAGTACAGAACAGGAATAGTCAGCCTTTTCTGCCTACCACCAGCTTCTGTATCTTAGTTAGTACTAAAATTTTCTGATTGCCCACAATTCCACGTAATTGTGATTTATAAAGTAAGAATGTTTTGTAAAGCAGAGCTGCAGCAAGCTAAAGCGTTCAATAATTACTTAACCAAATACATTGTCAAAATTTTATGAAAACCTAATGAAAATATTTTTAACTTCCAACCGTCTACCGGTCACGATGAAAACTAGAACGCCCAGTAGGGGGTGATAGGGACGAGGTTGATACCACTGGTATAGACTAACCGTTTTGCAACCAGGCGTCGACACTTCAACACCTGACTTGCTGCACAGGGAAAATAGGCGTTAATGACTTGGGCCTGATATTGCCACATGTACTTGGAGGTACTAACTAACCTAAAAGCTTACTACGCTTAACAGATATAGTTATTTGTCCGAAAATGAAGTAAATACTGATGTAATGTTGTTCGGTACACTCTCCTCAATCACGAATAAAAATGTCTGCGCCTATAACCATAACACGCTTTGTAGCCGTCGTCTAAGGATAGCGTCTTTGATTCATTATCAAAAGGTCTTCGGTCCCGGGTTCGAATGCCGCCGCTGCTTAAATTTTGATAAATAGTCAGCATTGGCGGCCGAAGACTTCCGGCATAAGAAGTCACCCTCATTCTGCAAACGGCCTTGTCAAAGAGGGCGGAGGAGCAGACAGAGGTTCAGGGCACTCTCTTAGCCTAGGGGTGAGAAACTGCCCCTAGGGGCCAAAGAATCAGCAATGATAAACGGTACGAGGATGCAGAAGGAAACCACTGCATTTAAGACACGTAACGTGTATCCACAGGACATGTGGCCTGTAATTGAAGAAGTGTCATGATTATCTCTCCATTGGCAAAAGATTCCAGAATAGTCCCCCATTCGGATCTCCAGGTGGGGACTGCCAATCGGGTGGTTACCATGAGAAAAAGATTGAATAATCAACGGAAGGATAACGTTCTACGAGTCGGGGCGTGGAATGTCAGCAGCTTGAACGTGGTAGGGAAACTGGAAAATCTGAAAATGGAAGTGCAAAGGCTCAATCTAGATATAGTAGGGGTCAGTGAAGAGAAGTGGTAAGAAGACAAGGATGAGTATCGGGTAATATCAACAGCAGCAGAAAATAGTATAACAGGAGTAGGATTCGTTATGAATAGGAGGGTAGGGCAGAGAGTATGTTACTATGAACAGTTCAGTGACAGGGTTGTTCTTTTCGGAATCGGCAGCAAACCAACACTGACAACAATAGTTTAGGTATAATTGCCGACGTCGCAAGCTGAAGATGAAGAGATAGAGAAAGTGTATGAGGATATGGAAAGGGTAATACAGTATGTCAATGGGGATGAAAATCTAATAGTCATGGGGGACTGGAAAGAAGTTGTAGGGGAAGGAGTAGAAGAAAAGGTTACAGGCTTGGGACATGGAATGAGAGAGGAGAAAGGCTAATTGAGTTCTGTAACACGTTTCAGCTAGTAACAGCGAGTATTCTGTTCAAGAATCACAAGAGGAGGAGGTATGCTTGGAAAAGGCCGGGAGATACGGGAAGATTTCAGTTAGATTACATCATTATCAGACAGAGATTCCGAAATCAGATACTGGATTGTAAGGCGTACCCAGGAGCAGATATAGACTCAGATCACAATATGGTAGTGATGAAGAGTAGGTTGAAGTTTAAGACATTAATCAGGAAGAATCAATACGCAAAGAAGAGGGATACGGAAGTACTCAGAAATGAGGAGATACGCTTGAAGTTCTCTAAGGCTATAGATACAGCAATAAGGAATAATTCAGTAGGCAGGACAGTTGAAGAGGAACTGACATCTCTAAAAAGGACCATCACGAAAGTTGGGAAGGAAAATATAGGTACAAAGGAGGTAACTGCGAAGAAAGCATGGGTAACAGAAGAAATACTTCAGTTGACTGATGAAAGGAGGAAGTAAAAAAATGTTCCGGAAAACCCAGGAATACAGAAATACAAGTCGCTGAGGAACGAAATAAATAGGAAGTGCAGGGAAGCTAAGATGAAGTGTCTGCAGGAAAAATGTGAAGACATCGACAAAGAAATGATTTTCGGAAGGACAGACTCAGCATACAGGAAAGTCAAAAGAACCTTCGGTGACATTAGAAGCAAAGGTGGTAACACTAAGAGTGCAACGGGAATCCCACTGTTAAATGCAGAGGAGAGAGCGGACAGGTGGAAAGAATACATTGAAAGCCTCTATGAGGGGGAAGGTTTGTCTGATGTGATAGAAGAAGAAACAGGAGTCGATTTAGAAGAGATAGGGGATCCAGTATTAGAATCAGAATTTAAAAGAACCTTGGAGGACTAAAGATCAAATATGGCAGAAGGGGTTGATAACATTCCATCAGAATTTCTAGAATCACTGGAGGAAGTGGCAACAAAACGACTATTCACGTTGGTGTGTAGAATGTATGAGTCTGACGACATACCATCTGACTTTCGGAAAAGCATCATCCACACAATTCCGAAGACGGCAAGAGCTGACAAGTGCGAGAATTATCGCACAATCAGCTTAACAGCTCATGCATCCAAGTTGCTTACAAGAATAATATACAGAAGAATGGAAAAGAAAATTGAGGATGCGCTAGATGACGATCAGTTTGGCTTTAGGAAAAGTAAAGGCATGAGAGAGGCAATTCTGACGTTGCGGTTAATAATGGAAGCAAGACTAACGAAAAGTAAAGACACTCATAGGATTTGTCGACTTGGAAAAAGCGTTCGACAATATAAAATTGTGCAAGATGTTCGACATACTGAAAAAAGTAGAGGTACGCCATGGGGAGAGACGGGTCATATACACACATCAAAAAAGTTTTTCGTCACCCATGTTCCCAGTACTGCTGAAGATAGACGTTGACTGTGGATATTGTATCACAGAAACAGTCCCTTTGAGTGTTCAGATATGTCACTAAACTCGCCCAAAGATGTAAACAGCCATGCATGAGCAGCCTATTAGACGAAGAGGGTCCAACAGCCGATCAGTTCCAGTCATTCCACCAGGAAGGAGATATACGGCTCGTGTTGTCTGTACTTCAGCCATGCCTAGACAATCAATACCGCGGTTTGATCGCATCCGCATAGTTACTTTGTGCCAGGAAGGGCTCTCAACAAGGGCGTTGTCCAGGCGTCTCGGAGTAAACCAACACGGTGTTGTTCGGACATGGAGGAGATACAGAGAGACAGCAACTGTCGATGACATGCCTCGCCCAGGCCGTCCAAGGGCTACGACTGCAGTGGATGACCGCTACCTACGGATTATGGCTCGGAGGAACCCTGACAGCAACGCCACCATGTTGAATAACCCTTTTCGTGCAGCCAGAGGACGTCGTGTTACGACTCAAACTGTACGTGATAGGCAGCATGATGCGCAACTTCACTCCCGACGTCCATGGCGAAACCACCACAGCATGCAGCGCGGTACGGATGGGTCCATCAACATGCCGAATAGACTGCTCAGGACTGGCATCACGTTCTCTTCACCGATGAGTGTCGCCTATGCCTTCAACCAGACAATCGTCGGAGACGTTTTTTGCAAGTGCAGCAAGGTGGAGGTTCCCTGATATTTTGGGTGGCAATATGTGGGGCCAACGTACGCCGCTGGTGGTCATGGAAGGCGCCGTAACGGCTGTACGATACGTGAATGCCATCCTCCGACCTATAGTGCAACCGTATCGGCAGCTTACTAGCGAGGCATTCGTCTTCATGGACGACAATTCGCGCCCCATCGTGCATCTCTTGTGATTGTATCCTTCAGGATAACGACATCGCTCGACTAGAGTGGCCAGCATGTTCTCCAGACAAGAACCCTATCGCACATGTCTGGGATAGATTGAAAATGGCTGTAAACGGTCGACGTGACCGACCAGCCACTCTTAGGAATCTACGCCGAATAGCACTTAAGGAGTGGGACAATCTGGACCAACAGTGCCTTGGTGAACTTGTGGATAGTATGCCACGACGAATACAGGCCTGCATCAATGCAAGAGGACGCGCTACTGGATATTAGAGGTACCGGTGTGTACAGCAATCTGGACCACCACCTCTGAAGGCCTCACCGTATGGTGGTACAACATGCAATGTGTGGTTTTCAAGAGCAATAAAAAGGGCGAAAATGATGTTTATGTTGGTCTCTATTCCAATTTTCTCTACAGGTTTCGGGACTCTCGGAACCGAGGTGATGCAAACATTTTTTCGATGTGTGTACAATATGTACAACAACCAAGACGGAATAATAAGAGTGGACGACCAAGAACGAAGTGCTCATATTAAAAAGGGTGTAAGAGAAGGATGAAGTCTTTCGACCCTACTGTTCAATCTGTACATAGAGGAAGCAATGATGGAAATAAAAGAAAGGTTCAGGAGTGGAATTAAAATTCAAGATGAAAGGATATCAATGATACGATTCGCTGATGACATTGCTATCTTGAGTAAAAGTGAAGAAGAATTAAATGATCTGCTGAACGGAATGAACAGTCTAATGAGTACAGAGTATGGATTGAGAGTAAATCTAAGAAAGACCAAGGTAATGAGAAGTAGTAGAAATGAGAACAGCGAGAAACTTAACATCAGGATTGATGGTCACGAAGGAGATGAAATTAAGGAATTCTGCTACCTAGGCAGTAAAATAACCACTGACGGACGGAGCAAGGAGGACATCAAAAGCAGACTAGCAAATGCAAAAAGGGCATTCCTGGCCAAGAGAGGTCTACTAATATCAAATATCGGGCTTAATTTCAGGAAGAAATATCTGAGAATGCACTACTGGAGTACAGCATTGTATGGTAGTGAAAAATGGACTGTGGGAAAACCGGAACAAAAGAGAATCGAAGCATTTGAGATGTGGTGCTACAGACGAATGTTGAAAATTAGGTGGACTGATAAGATAAGGAATGGAAGCTTCTGCGGAGAATCAGAGAGGAAATCAATACGTGGAAAACATCGACAAGGAGAAGGGACACGATCATGGGACATCTGTTAAGACATGGAGGAATAACTTCCGTGGTACTAGAGGGAACTGTAGAGGGCAAAAACTGTAGAGGAAGACAGAGAAAAATTGTAGAGGAATACAGAGATTGGAATACATCCAGCAAATAATTGAGGACATAGGTTGCAAGTGATACTCTGAGATGAAGAGGTTAGCACAGGAGAGGAATTCGTGGTGGGCCGCATCAAACCAGTCAGAAGACTGATGACAAAAAAAACCCTAACATCCAGTATGGTACGTTACCATGCCGAGCACTCCTTGGCAGGCACTTCAAAGTGGTCTGTAGAGCATGTATGTAGATGGAAGTCGAGAGAGTCTGTGGAACGGAAACTGGTATTTATGACGAAGTGGTGGCAAGCAGCAAATAATGTACCAAAGAACTGTGAGCGGTGGTAAGTTCAAGTGAAGGCTCTTTGCTGCACTGGGAACTCAAGGATAGGATCATCCTATGAAATCACAGCATTCACAAACATTCAGCACAACTTGTATTAAGTAGTTAGCTGCCTAAGTACTTGTGTATTGCAGCTTCATTAAACACACGTTGGAAACAACTTCCGACTCTGAATTCGTTTGTTGTAGTTAACTGCGTTGAGATGATCTCTTTGAGAGGACAAAGGGCTCGACACGTGTTTTCGCAGGTTCCGATACGTCGGCGCTTCCTGCCTTTGAGCAGCAGGCGTGACGCACAGCTTCCAAAGGAAGCGCGGTCTCACCGCAGCCGACGGCGCCGCTGCACTCAAACAGGCGGAATCCTGCTTCACAGAAGCGAGTGCCACTCCGGATGCCGACGACCGCACAAATCTTTCCTCTGAAGATTGACAAGGAAGGTGCTGTCCTGCGAAATGCGATTTCTTGGTAATCCGTGCAACAATCTCTGCTGCGTCACAAATGGCTTGAAATTTACTTTTAGTGGCTGGGAATTAGTTTTCAAACTGAAACGATAAGTAACTAGCTTGTGACAGAAGCCTTTCCAAGTTAAAGTGAATTTCCCACTACCTTGCCTGACCTACAACGTTAGGCCGCGAGTAGTTCACAAATAATGCCTTGTCTCTTCCACGAAATCTAAAAAGATGTGAAAAGTCAGAGGGGAATACGAGTAAATAACTGACTTTTACCAGTGGATCATATGAGAGCGGCAATAAAACATAACCTTTCTCGGTGTGGAAATGCAACCTTTCTTGGCGAATTTCATTGATGAAATCTTCTCGGGTTATCATGCGTGTCGTGGCGTCGTGTTGTCGCAACGTTACTTCAGGCGAAGATGACAAGTAGCAGATTCGTAGAGAACATTTTATCAGTTACTTGTCTCCTTTCTGGCGTTATCTTCTCCTTCTACTCGTACAAGTACACCTCTATTACGCAATTTACTAGATACTTGTTCCATACTCTAACGGGTGCATGAAATATTAAATCCACAAATGAGATAATTATTTGTTCTGAAGGGAGAGGGAGATACAAAGAATAATTCCTTCGACTGAGTTCCATATGCGAATAATTCCGCCGCCCTCGCATCAGACGGGCCAATCGGCGCCGAACGACTGCCGTATGATCCTCAGCCTGTGACGTCATTTGCATGCAGTACGGAGGGTGTGTGGTCAGCACGCCGCTCTCCTGGCCGTTGTTGCCTTTGCAGACCCGGGAGCCGTTATTTATCGGTGAAGTAGCTCCTCTGCCTGGCATCATGAGGATGAATGGATCCCGTTTAAGTGCTCCCACCAAGGAAAAATCCCAGACAGTATCGGGAACTGAACCGTGATCCGAATAATGTAGGGAAGTAGTTAAGGTAAGATACTTCCATTCTGGAGGAGTTGTGTTTAAATCCACGTGCAATCTTCCATACTGAGGTTTAACAGGATTTCGTTGAAAACATTAATGCGAATGCTGGGATGGCTTTTTCAAAAGGACGTGTACTGTTTCCTGTCTCATCCTTGTGCCATTTGAGCCCGTCTGCTGTTTCTAATGACTTTATTGCCGTCTGAACTTTACGCTGTAATCTTCATTTCATTCCTCCTTTCATGAACCACCTCCTGCAGAAAACTGCTTCGCTATTGCAAATGACATATCGTGCTGGAAGCGTGTTGACTGCTAAGAGATAATTTCCAGAGATTAAAACTTCTTGCTCTACAATATTGTAGAACAAAAGCAAACTCGTGCTTTTCATTTATTATAATGTTGTTCCACCAAGAACCGACGGAAGATTCTGTTAACATGACTTCTCGCTCTACTGTTACTTATTCACTTTTTACTGTTAAACTAAAGTTAGTATATATAGTTTCTTGCCATTAAAAACATTTGCCTTTACCATAGAGTTATCTGGTTGATCAAGAAACGCTCAACTGACACTAAAAATCCAATTTCATACTACTATGAGACTTAATTTTTACCACACTTCAACAGTGCTGTTACTCACTTCCTCTCCCTGCCCCGTGAATTAGGCGGTAAAACTATGCAGAAGATTTCTCGGAGAAAAATGTTTCGTACTGCTACCTAGCCTTTCCTGTACCAAATTTCACATTAACTAAAGTTGCAGAGAGTCTTTATTTTACCATTATCAAGAAATCTGTGGAAAAACAAGGAAAATGATTGCCTAACGTGTGTCGATGTTGGCCTCATCATAGTCCGAACCATAACTAATTGGACCACGTTCTACATCTACATACATACTCCTCAAACTATCGTACGGTACATGACGGACGGTACCTTGTAACACTACTAGTCATTTTCTTTCCTGTTCTACTCGCACTATGGGGACGATATTAGCCACGATTTCGTTTAAGGATCCGTCCTAAGCTATTATTTGAGGAAACTGTAAAAAACTTGAATCTGGACGGGGAAAAAGTGGGCTGTAAAGAGCATTACTCCTACATGTACCTCCACCATTTCAAAATGCAATAGTGACCTTGGTATTCCACAATATGTGCAGAAGTATTCACCAAGCGTTGAGAAACCATACTGATCTATGGCTGTTTGATACCCGCTTACAACTCACAGGAATCAAGCAGAGCTGAGCCCAAGATGCAGATACAATTGTCTGCAGCATCACAGATGAACTCGATAGTATCTCGGCGAGAGGACCTCTAGGGTCAGAGCAGTAGATCCACAGTCACGAAATTTCGATCGAACCAAACTTCACCGATAAAATTTCGGAAGTTGCCACAGGAATATTTTATGAGTATTTTTGTGTAACAGATCCGTGGTCTCGGGTGTTCAACTACAGCAGAATAATTAATAATGATTTATTCGGTTTGTTATCCAAAATATCTAAATTTCTTTTCTGTGAAAATATCTTCAAAACAGCGAAAAATGCTATCGACATGACGAACAACAAAAACAAAGATAAATGCAAAACCGTCAGACAGATTCAAAGGTGCTGATGTGATTGCCATCGCTACGGGAACAGATCAGCTTAGGTCGTTGTGCTGCTCTTCCACTACATTCAGTGAATCCATACCGAGGTGCACGTCGGCCAACCTATCCGTACTGCTATGTATAGCTGTTAATGTATAACTATCACTGCTGGAAAAATTCAAGCCCGATACAGAACCACGCAGTACTCAGTGCAAACTTGAAGGCGAAGAGAAAAGTGGACATTACTGTTGTCAACAGCAAGTACTATTGGTGAATGGAACAAGTCGATCCCCAAACAACGTAAACTGCGCATATCGTCAACATTTGGACTGTTGTGCAGATGTTTTCAGTTTAACATCAGGTAAGGTAAAGGTACGCGTTCTGTCCCTAGACGGGCCAATCGGATCCGATCTATCGCCGTCTCGTCTCCTGCCAATGGCGTCACTGGTATGGAGGGGCATGTGGTTAGCACGCAGCTCTCCCGGTCGTTGTCACGGTTCCTGAGTTGGAACCGCTACTAATCGGTCGTGTAGTTCATCAGTTGGCCTCATGAAGCTAAGCCCACCCCAAACTAGTCCTCCAACCAAGAAAAAATCCTTGGCAGTACGGGAGCTCAAACTCCGTTCCCTCATGTAGCAGTCAGCCGCGCTGATCACTACTAAGACGGAATCAGTGCAAAACAGATACAAAGACAAATGGCGGCAATAAATCAAACCAAATGAAATCACTATGCAATGAGCCACAGGAGACCACGGGTCCCATGCAACAAAGTACTCAGAAATGTCGCTGAAAAACCTACGAAAATTGTCAGTAGAATTCCGGGTCACCCTGTCTGTTTTCTGCCAGAACGCGCCTTCCAGTATTTTCATGCAGGGACACTAGAAACATTATTCGTTGCATCATCCCACGTGAGCATGATGACCTCAGATGTGCTTAGAGCCATTTGAACCATCTGAACCACGTGAACATCACATCTACATCCATACTCAGGAAGCCACACGACGGTGTTTGGCTGAGGGTACCTTGAGTACCTCCGTCGGTTCTCCCTTCTATTCCAGTCTCGTATTGTTCGTGGAAAGAAAGGTTGTCCGTATGCCTCTGTGTGGGCTCTAATCTCTCTGATTTTATCCTCATGGGCTCTTCGCGAGATATACATAGGAGGGAGCAATATACTGCTTGACTTCTCGGTGAAGGTATGTTCTCGAAACAACTTCAACAAAAGCCCGTTCCGAGCTACTGAGCGTCTCTCTAGTAGAGTCTTCCATTGGAGTTTATCTATCATCTCCATAACGCTTTCGCCATTACTAAATGATCCTGTAACGAAGCGCGCTGCTCTCCTTTGGATCTTCTCTATCTCTTCTATCAAACCTATTTGGTACGGATCCCACACTGGTGAGCAGTATTCAAGCAATGGGTGAACAAGTGTACTGTAACCTACTTCCTTTGTTTTCGGATTGCATTTCCTTAGGATTCTTCCAATGAATCTCAGTCTGACATCTGCTTTATCGACGATTAATTTTATATGGTCATTCCATTTTAAATCACTCCTAATGCCTACTCCCAGATAATTTATGAAATTAACTGCTTCCAGTTGCGGACCTGCTGTATTGTAGCTAAATGATAAAGGATCTTTCTTTCTATGTATTCGCAGCACATCCCATATTAGTGTACCAACGTCCTGAACAGCGCTTCGGTGACGAGAGGGATCCATGTGTTTTCCCATGCATTCTTACCCTGCATCGGAGTGTACCGATATGTGCCACGAATTGTCTACTCGGTTGATCTTCTTCCATGCTTTGTGCAACCAATACCCACGTTCCTGTACAGTATCAATTTCCAAACAATGTGACGTACGGTTCACAAAGGTACGGCGGCTTCTGAAGCACCCTGGAAGGAAAAGGTTTTGGACGATATGTTTTATCGCACGTTGTTCTTATACATCATCATGGTTGAAAGCGAATGCCTACGCCGGTTAGAACCTTTGCTGACCACTGTCGACCCCTGCAATCTACACGGTACTAAACTAGGAAGTTGACTCTGGCAGCGGTGGCTTGTACACACCGTCCTAGCAGCAGGTCGGCGTGCAGACTTGTTTCCGAAAACATTGTACATCTGCGCGGCGCACGACGCGACGAAGAAGAAGCAAATGCATTTAATCATAACCTGTTCCCCCTAAATTTAGTTGCTGCCCTTAGTTTCACTTTTATAGTTTATTATTTTGTACTTTTCATGGTTATTATACTTTCATTGCTTTAAATTTTTAATATTCAACGGCGCTTCATTTAATTCTAGGTAGTCTACATAATTCCACTTGTACAGTTTTACGATCTTTCCCTCATTTACTGTTTATTCATCACTAGTTCTATACTTTTTCTATTTCAACAAAACTTTTTATCTGTTTTATTCTTTATGCTTCCAGAGCGAGACCTTATGATTTTGTACTATCAGTGTTTCACACCCCTAATATTTTAAGACAGTAATTAAGTATCAGTCACTTTACTTCCACTTTTATAATTTACTATTTTATCCCTTTTACAGTTTTACGCATCCATTTGTCTACGCTTTTAATGTTTTCACGGAAAATATTTTCAAGTAACTGGTTTTTTTACGTTTGAGACCCTCTTTTGTTAAGTCCATCTCACTACCCTCCTCGTCGGCCGGAGTGGCCGTACGGTTCTAGGCGCTGCAGTCTGGAACCCAGCGGCCGCTACGGTCGCAGGTTCGAATCCTGCCTCGGGCATGTATGTGTGTGATGACCTTAGGTTAGTTACGTTTAATTAGTTCTAAGTTCTAGGCGACTGATGACCTGAGAAGTTAAGTCTCATAGTGCTCAGAGCCATTTTTGAACTACCCTCCTCCACTCTCCCTTCCCTGCCTCTTGCGCCCACTCCCAGTGCCCTTCGCTCCATTTTATAATTTTACTATTTTACGTCGTTTACAGTTTACGAACTCATTGTGTTACACTGTTAATTTTTAACGACAATTTTTACATAATTATACTTTTTATAACTTTACAAGACCCATTCTGTTAGAATCATGACATCCCTACTACGCTCCCTCCCTGCTTCCATCTCCTTTCCCAATCACCAGTGCTCCATTTTTTCCCTTCCCTATTTTCCCCGTTTCCCACCCCCTCTCCTCTACTACCACCAGGTAGCTATTTAAAGCAATGAACGCTGTTGCAAAACACAATACTACTCTGAGGTTCTGAGCAGACAAGACGGGTTGCTGGCGCAACTACTTAGGCAGATTCTACATTTATGTACAATTCTTTTCCATTTATTGTAATACTTTAGAAGGTACACAAATAGTTTTACTTTGTTTTAAATGCGAAGATGATCCGGAGTGTCGAAACATGTCATCTAATTTTTGTCAATGTGCAACTGAGACTGAAGAGTAAGTGAGAATTGTTTTAAATATCGATGCGGTTGCTGATTGTCCGAGAAGAATATGTCGGCTGTAGTGGAAATGGACTTAGTCCTAACTGTACTACTGCTGCGCACAATTGCAGCATGCGCCAGTTGAACATCTGACGAGCCAAGATGGCTTGATCATTTGTACAAGGTGAGAGGACAGTTCTCTCTCTAACAGCTGTTTCTCAATTGACCATCATAGAAGAGGACGATAAGTGACAGTTGATTAATACAAACGACAAGGAATCAAAATTATCTGAAAATTAAAAAGTACTTAGATGACTGTATGGAAACGTTAAATATAAATACCAATCATTTACGATCTAGAAGCAGGGTCGGACGCGGCTTTCACAAGGGAAGTATCCCAGTTCTAACGGCACTAAAACTCAGTACAAATTTTAAAATACAGAGCTGTATCACCCATACGGGATTTTCAGCTTTAAAACTCTATGTTTGCGTACAATCGATGTTTGAATGTTAACGAGTCTAAGGACAACACAAGCACAAGACGCTTAAGGAACAACGATGACCAGCAGACTCACAAGTGTCATATGTGATGCATTATTTGGAAAAAAACTAAACATTTCTTTCTAACAGTACGTATATGTGAACACACGCAGCACTAATAGAGTTGCATTTTCTAAAATAAAATTTGCTATGCTATCGTATATCCTTCACTTATTCGTCATGAGCAAACGTGTACTGTCAATGAAATGATTAAAGCTCATCGGAATGGAACAGCTCTTAGCAAAGATGTGGGTAATTTAATCACTGGGGATTTCGTCATTGGTCTACGGCAGTGTGGTTACAACGAAAATATGTAGCGTGTCCACACGTTCCGTTTCTCAAGTGTGCGTAGCATCCCATTCCGCCACATGTACTGTCCCATTCCGCCATATTTTAATAACTTAACGGAAACTCCACATTTTCTCTTCAATAAAGAATAATGCAAGAACGTACGACAACACGGTTACTTCTGTCTTGAAAAATATAACTCTACGCCTACTGCATTTGTTAACGTGTATTGTTTCACACAAATATTTGCATTTTTCCAAATCTTAAGTCATTTATGACTCTTGTGAATCTGCTGGTCACAACTGCCTGTTACACGGCATTGTTCTTCACTTACCTGCGCTTCTGTCTTCTTTACACTCGTTAACCTTCCGTCAATCATCGATTGAACGCAAATGCAGAGTTTATCGTCTGGATGAATTTGATGGCTGCCGGAACAGATAATCTCCTTTTTATAAAATCAAAATTATTTGATTTTAGGCGTTCGAACTGGGGTGCTTCCCTTGTCAGCAAAGAAAGAAAGCGGAATGTTTCCCGGCACTTTTATCGGATCGGCTAACGAATCTCAACCGATGGCACATTCATTACAGCCAAGGAACAAACATAATGTTTTACTCTTTTGGAACCTAGAACAACCTGGAATCTTTGAAGTTCGTTTTATATAGCGTCCGTTCCAACACTGGTTTCCGAAAGATTGCGGCAGGTGGCAACGCCTGGAAAGTATGCACCGCTCTTAACATCAGGCGATACAATGTCCAGCAATGGAAAGCAGTCGTTGGACCTCCGACCCTTCTACCTCCATCTTTGGTGTCCTGTCACCATGGGATCCATTTCAATTGAGAATGAAGAATGAGGGAAAACGTTGGAAATGTGAGACTGTTTAAAATCCAATGATATTAGTTCATGCCGGCAACAAATACAGGGTGATTCAGAAGCACTAGTAAATATTTTAGGAGATGGTGAAAACTAATTCGAGTAAATCATTTCGTATAACATGAGCCCAATAGTTATCAGATATAGAGATATAGCTGCTTACATAGATAAATTTTCATTTCGCGCGTCGGTACTGCAGTTCCAATGGGCTTAGACAGGGCAGTCAGCAACAGTCTAAAAAGCTTGTTAAGAGTGACGCAGGGTAGGCTGTGCAAATTCAAGCGGGCCACTACAGACGGTGTCGCCAAACGTGTGCTTTGTTTGGTTTCCTAAAATCGAACAAGAGGACGATACAAAAATTGGAAATGGTACGGTAGTAATTATCGAACCCGAGCCAAACGCTGAGCAGTCCTGTGCGCTATATCTACGCTACGAGAACAACTGACACTAACAGTATCTGGCAGGCTGCTTGAACTTGTGCTTGCAAAAGCTGATTGCCTAACTATAATGCTAATTAATCCGAAAACGGCGCAACGTATCGAATTCATTTCTTAACAGTTATTTCTTAGCACAATCTTACCCCTACAAGCTTTTCAGATAGTTTCTAACCATCCTATATATCGAACGTCATTTTTGAAGTTCAAATGTATAATTGAATTTTCCAATTGTGATTGTGATTTATTGGCCAATTCTACCGTATCGTTTAAGCACTCGCACGTATTTGCAAAAACTAATAAGTCGATATGCTATTTGTGTACGTGCTTAGTAACAAAAAAAGCTGCTGCTGCTTGTGGAGAAAAGGGTAGACGGTTTCCTTACCGCAGAGTACCAGATTCACTAAACTGTGGGAGAGTGGTGCAGTATCCAGGAGTCATGTCTCCTCACAAAGTGCAAATGGATAGATGGAGTGTTGATGAAGTAGAAGACATTATTCGTTTGGTATAGCCTAGTCCTTCAAAAAGCTCACGGAGAATTTCTACACGTGTCAATGTTCCATATACAAGTATTTGTCGGAGATAATGTATGCGTGGCCTACATCCTTATCATTTACAGATGAAGGTAGATGATTGGAATTTTGGAATTTTGTCGTTCACCAATCGTAAATGGACACGTAATCCTATTAATACTGTTTAGCGAATACATCACTTTCATTTTTGAAAGTCTACGTCTCACACAGGTGGTCCGATATGAAGTCACGTTTTCAATAACGCTTTCTTTTAAAGATGCGGTGTTGTATGACAGACAATCGCTTACTGGGCCTGTTGTGTTACCGGATCGTTTTTCAGGACCCCTTTTTCCACACTTCCTTGAATACGAGCTGCCATCATCATTACACGTGGTTCCTTTGGCTACAAGGGTGAGTATATTCTACCAGCCTGATGGGGCCCCCCAACACATTCACGGGACACATCACATAAATCTAACATTCCCCAGAAGATGAAGCGGTTGAAATGGTGAAACCTTCCCGTCTCCTCTATACCTCTATTGTTAATGATAACCTTCCCTTTTTACAATAACCTATGAAACCTTTTCTTAGGATTTCTATCTTTTGCTTAATAATAACAAATGAAATCTTCCCTTTGAAATTTATTCTCTTTCTCAATCTTCGCATACAAATTTAATTGCTGTTTCTTAAAAGTGATTTTCGGATTACGAGGTGCTTTCAAGTTCTAAGGCCTCCGATTTTTTTTCTCCGGACTGGAAAGAGATAGAAACATGCGCATTGTTTTAAAATGAGGCCGCGTTCATTGTCAATACGTCCCAGAGATGTCAGCACCGTACAGCAGATGGAATTTTACCGCCAGCGGCGAGAATGAGAACTGTTTTAAATTCTTAAAATGGCGACGTTTTCCTTACTTCAACTGCGTGCAATCATTCGTTTTCTGAATTTGCGTGGTGTGAAACCAATTGAAATTCATCGACAGTTGAAGGAGACATGTGGTGATGGAGTTATGGATGTGTCGAAAGTGCGCTCGTGGGTGCGATAGTTTAATGAAGGCAGAACATCGTGTGACAACAAACCGAAACAACCTCGGGCTCGCACAAGCCGGTCTGACGACATGATCGAGAAAGTGGAGAGAATTGTTTTGGGGGATCGCCGAATGACTGTTGAACAGATCGCCTCCAGAGTTGGCATTTCTGTGTGTTCTGTGCACACAATCCTGCATGACGACCTGAAAATGCGAAAAGTGTCAATCAGGTGGGTGCCACGAATGCTGACGGACGACCACATGGCTGCCCGTGTGGCATGTTGCCAAGCAATGTTGACGCGTAACGACAGCATGAATGGGACTTTCTTTTCGTCGGTTGTGACAATGGATGAGACGTGGATGCCATTTTTCAATCCAGAAACAAAGCGCCAGTCAGCTCAATGGAAGCACACAGATTCACCGCCACCAAAAAAATTTCGGGTAACTGCCAGTGCTGAAAAATGATGGTGTCCATGTTCTGGGACAGCGAGGGCGTAATCCTTACCCATTGCGTTCCAAAGGGCACTACGGTAACAGGTGCATCCTACGAAAATGTTTTGAAGAACAAATTCCTTCCTGCACTGCATCAAAAACGTCCGGGAAGGGCTGCGCTTGTGCTGTTTCACCAAGACAACGCACCCGCACATCGAGCCAACGTTATGCAACAGTTTCTTCGTGATAACAACTTTGAAGTGATTCCTCATGCTCCCTACTCACCTGACCTGGCTCCTAGTGACTTTTGGCTTTTTCCAACAATGAAAGACACTCTCCGTGGCCGCACATTCACCAGCCGTGCTGCTATTGCCTCAGCGATTTTCCAGTGGTCAAAACAGACTCCTAAAGAAGCCTTCGCCGCTGCCATGGAATCATGGCGCCAGCGTTGTGAAAAATGTGTACGTCTGCAGGGCGGTTTCGTCGAGAAGTAACGCCAGTTTCATCGACTTCGGGTGAGTAGTTAATTAGAAAAAAAATCGGAGGCCTTAGAACTTGAATGCACCTCGTATTTCGACGAAACATAGAATGTGTCGTCGTGTGGCCCTCAGTCGTTATCTGGAATAATCCAAAACTGTTGCTTACCTTTTTTACTGTTACTGGATCGCTATCTGACTGCTACATCGAACTGCGACATGAATATACTTACTCTGGTTTACTATACTCTATTAACTGCTGGTGGGCTGTCATAATAAGGGTCTGTATTTATTACCAAAGCTGACGTTATTCTTTAATAGCAAAGCTGACTGAAGTTACGTAATTCATAGTTACACTTTGTCTTGACAACAATAAAATTTTTGCAAAGTTTTACGTTGATGGTTTTTGGGATGGATTATAATCAGTAATGCAACATTGCTGGCAAAAATTAATTATATTCTGAAAACGTTTCTTCAAATATTTACTGCTGGTAATGAAATGATTTTACAAACGTTCAAATGGGACTTACTTTTTACAATAATCTTACAACTAGCAATGCGCAAACATACCTTCAGTAGTCTTGAGTTTCTCAAAAAAACAATTCACTAATATTAGTTCCTCTTATTATAATAGTTAGCTGATGTCTCTGTACATCCGTTTACAATCTCTTGTAAATCATAGCTAGTGGCTGGCAGGCACACCGCTCCTCTCAACCTCTCGCTTCAGACCTGCTACCGACTCGCTTCACATCTCGCTTCCTACTGACTTCCTACGAACGCTAAAGTGCGGTCTCTCCTGCCAACAATGCTTTCTGGTGCAGACAATCCCTGCTACCATTACAAAATGTATCAATGCGCGGTCTTTCCCGCCCTTTTTAAAATTATATCAATTTGCGGTCTCTCTTGTCAACAATACTTTGGTGCAGACATTCCCTGCTACCACAACTATTTCCAACATGACAAGTATTAATTATTCCTACTTAATCCTATTAATAAAATATAAACATCTTTCATAAATTGTGATTTGACAATAGACAATACACGTCTTACAATGGTTACAGTTCTTGGTCACATTGGACCCTTGACGTTTCCCCTTCTGATTTTTACCTGTGGCGATGGTTGGAACGCTAGATCTACAAAGAGTAACTAAGTGCAAGAGACGAATTGATCGTTCGGGTTACGAATAACGCTGCCCTCATCAAAGAAGGCCTAGATAATCGCAGAAGACCTTCCAATGGTGACGTCAAGAGAATTCGGAAGTGCGTTGAAGTGGGAGGTGGAATTTATGAACATCAAGTCTGAACTTCGTCATTTGCCTTTGCTTAACATCTTCTGTGAGAATTCGATTGGCTAACATTCTAACAGCAGTAACCAATTAAAACTGGATAGACGTTTTATGGAACTTTTTATTTGAATTAATCTATACTGCAACCACCGCAGATATTTATTATTCCTCCTGAAACTCCGTGTATTTTGCTGAATGGTAACTTTCATTCTTAGATCATATCTTTAACAGTTAGCTTGTATTCCTGCACATGCTTTCATGTCGAACGCAGTAAGACATTTTCTTTATTAATAACTAGCGTTTCCTCCGCAGGTAAGACGTTGGAGACGGAACACGTGCCCAGTCCGAAGAGGAAGACAGCACTCGATTCACTGTTGTCTGAGGGAATAGGCCGAACATTCGCTTGAGGTGATGCAAAGATGATTTGTCAGTTTCACAGTACCCCTACTATACAAAGTACATAACGCGTAGTATTTAAAGGGATACATATTTTAAGGAGTATACGCGGACAAGGAAAAAAATTTCCGGATTTTCCCGAATTTCCCGGTTAAAAATACACATTTTCCCCGGTGA
The DNA here is from genome assembly GCF_023864275.1 of Schistocerca cancellata. Taxonomy (NCBI): domain Eukaryota; kingdom Metazoa; phylum Arthropoda; class Insecta; order Orthoptera; family Acrididae; genus Schistocerca; species Schistocerca cancellata. The sequence goes on from NC_064631.1 coordinate 441,510,781, forward strand.
AAATACACTTTTTAGTAGTAAGTGGCAGTATACTTTTCCTCGGGGCTGTTAAACTTATCAATCCTCTGAATTGTTAAGGTTTTGTACACCGGCGTAGAACTTACCCCCACTTCGGGGGAAAAAGAAAAAAACCGTTTGGAAAGATCTTTGATGTGCAGCAGCATGTACGCTGTGTAAGCTAGCCGATGACAGCAGAACATATGACACGTGATGTAGACAGCCAATAGCAACATCACTGTTAAGTAGAGTGAACACACAAATAAGAAAATTTACTGGTTTAAATTAATAAACATAGTGTAATACAAGAAAAGCTAAGCTTTCACATATAATATTGGTCGTTTTTTGCGTGTGTTACACTTTAAGATAAATCATAAAAATGTGCAAGTAACATTTTAAATAATGGCATAAATGTGCTGCCTTCTGGGTTCGAAATTCTTCTAAGTGGCTGGTCCTCAAAGTGTTAAGTTTTAAGTGAAGCTCAAACGCTCTGTGATTTAAGAAACTCATCCAACATTCTCACAAGTAACATGATTCATCCCGCGCAAAAGCACATTGACTTTGAAAGTGACTCTTTTCAAATCACCATTCACAATATTTTCCCGCGACTTGTTAGAAACAGGTTCGTATCAGCAGTTGCCAGAGAGCACCAGAAAACAAGCGTTACTGCGCGTGCGCAGCTAGATTACGCAGGAAGCCCGTATGTTCGTACGTATAAAGCGCTAAGAGATCTTACATTGCGTCAAAAAAGACACAAGACATCAGAGCATACTCCAAGAGCATTGGAATTTCATAAACCATACTAAAACGCGTAATTGGACTTAACGTGCACATGTGTGCGTCCAGATTCACAATGAAACCTGCCTCAACATGATATTAAGCTTTCCAGTTTGGTTTTCGGGATGTAAATTTTCTTGGAATATTGGAACTATATTATCTCATGTTTGGTTCTTTGTTATGGCATAATTGCATACGTGCCAGAAGATGAAAACGTGGACTTGAAATTCAGCAAAGAGTTGAAAGCAGCCAATAATGTGGAATGAAACACTTCTTTTCAAATAAATTGACTACTTCAGCGGAGAAGATTAACAAAAGCCAAATTTCTTTATCAAACCGACAAAAATGGCTTCATTATTCTGCAAGGCGATTAATGCCTGACTGCCAAAAACGTGGAAATAAAAGAAAACTGAAACCAATAACATAATTTAGCCTTCCGTAATTATGTGAATGCTTTTTAATTCACTTGATTATCCCGGCCGGTTCGACGTGGGAGCTTGGAACGATAAGGAAACAGCAAAATCACTAAATGTAAACACGGGTCTCGTGGAGACTACCCAACCACTACTACAACTCAGACGGCTCTGTGCATGCGCTATTCTGGCAGCTTGAGAGTGCCAGAAAAAATGTTCCGGGTAGCATTTGGCTGCTTGTTGCTACTGTTGATTACAGCTAACAGCCTCACTTCAAGTAGCCAGATGCGGAAGAAGGTACTGCTCACATGCGCATGAGCCCGCTGGTAAAGCTCAAACGAACTTAATGTAAAAAATTGTGTCGTCACGCTCATCGGAAGCAGTTTGTTGTTATGAAGTATTGTATAGTCTTCGTCCTAAAGCCTTTGACACATTTTGCTGTTGGCAGACGCTTGGTGTGCACTGCGTCTTGTTGCAAATGGGCGCATTTCCTTTGCAACTAAGTTATTTTGTTTCTTGTCTCTTATTGTTGCAGTAATCTTCTTTGTTAGAGTATCAGTTCTTGCCAGTCAAAACTACAAAAATTTAGCCGAAAACTAAAACACTGAAAAAGTCAGGGAATTCTAAAAAATTCCCGGTTTTTCCCCGCTTTTCTCCCGGATGGAAGAATTCCGGGTTTTTCCCGGTTGTCCCGGGGTATGTACACCCCGAATTGTAAAGGTTTCTACAGCTGAGTATGTAAAATATTACGCAGCAACATATTTATGTCCAGAAACAATTTTGTTTCCATTTTAGAGAACAGACAAAATCCATTCATGTTTCTGCCTGATTTCCTTGTTCATTACGCAACCAATACTCAGTGCGGGAAGCGTCAATTGGACCACTCAGCCGGCCGGCGTGGCCAAGCGGTTAAAGGCGCTTTAGTCTGGAACCGCGCGACCGCTACGGTCGCAGGTTCGAATCCTGCCTCGGGCATGGATGTGTGTGATGTCCTTAGGTTAGTTAGGTTTAAGTAGTTCTAAGTTCTAGGGGACTGATGACCTCAGATGTTAAGACCCATAGTGCTCAGAGCCATTTGAACCATTTGGACCACTCACCTGCATCCTTGATTGGCAGAGGTTTCAAAGGCTTCCAAAGAACCCTCACTTCTTCTCATATTAGATACGCATCCAACTCATATGGAAAAAAATTGATGTCTTTAAGCAATGCAAGGGAGAATAGAGTGTTACCGCCTCACACTATTTCCACAGGCTATAGACGCTAGGTGTGTCATTCATGAAACACTACGGCTGGGAACTTGGGAAGTGTTTGTTTTTCTTACATAAATCTCGACTCCTTTTGGAGCAGTTTGTATTACTGGGTGTCACGACGGGAACTACTATTATGACTTTAAGAAAATGAGAGTATGGTCTTCTATGGATAACATTATCGCAAAATGGAAACTTCCATCAGTAAATTAAAAGTCTTGGAACTGACTAGATAGAAAGCCCTCCCTCCACTTCCCAGATCAAAATAAATCTATTAAGAAGGTTCGTTACACAAATTAGAATCTGGTACAGTGCCATGAACCTGCATATTTATTCTTTCTTCTCGTTTCTGATAGTTTCTGTGCCAGTTCATTACGATATTTATCTTCGCAGATATACATGTTCGTATCGCTTCTATACTAATAATTTTATCAGCATATTTATATTATAGAATAACATTGCTTATCCCTAATACATGCCTGATAAGATTAATGCTGACTAATATTTTTTCCCTCATCGTATTCCAAATCGGACATGCCAGCACGCGAGAACTGTTACCACTGTGTTGGGAAGTTTGAATTTTAGTCGTACGCCATATTACAAGGCCTGATGCGGGGACGAAGGTAAATTTTTAGTCACGTAAATCATATAGTTAGAACATTTTCAGAACACTTCTGGAAATATACTTTAATGAGGATATTTAATTGATCTATCTGATCTTTTTAAACATTAAATAAATATGTCCAGATACGCAGTGGGCCGCGCGCAGTAGACCCGCGGTCTGGGGCGCATTGCCACGGTTCGCGCGGCTCCCCCCGTCGGAGGTTCGAGTCCTCGCTCGGGCATGGGTGTGTGTGTTGTCCTTAGCGTAATTTAGTTTAAGTCAGATTAAGTAGTGTGTAAGCCTAGGGACTGACGACCTCAGCAATTTGATCCCGTAGGAACTTACCACAAATTGCCCCCCTTCCCCCCCCCCCCCCACCCCCAGAAAAAAAACACGCAGTTTTGAACCAAACTATACTCTAACACAAAAATCACGCACCACGAAAGAATTATCCGAATGGGACGGAAACAAGCAGATCTGACGTATATGTGCAGACAAACAAGTGGTTACAGTTTCCGAAAAGTTGGATGATTTATTCAAGACAGGGCTTCACAAATTGAGCAAGTCAATAACTTGCTGGTCAACCTCTCGCCTTTATGTCAACCTCTCGCCCTTATGCAACCAATTATTCAGCTTAGCATTGGTCGTTCTTCTCAGGGAAATCGGGCGAAGTTCTGTCCAACTGGCACTTTAGATCGTCAAAATGCCGATCTGGTTGGAGGTCCCCGCTTGTGATGCTCCAAACTTTCTCAACTGGAGACAGATCTAGAGACCTTGCTGGCCAAGGTAGGGGTTGACAAGCACCAAGACAAGCAGGAGCAACTCTCGCCGTGTGCGGGAGGGCCATTGTCTTCTTGAAATGTAAGCCCAGGATGATCTGTCATGGAGGGCAACAAAACGGGGCGTAAAATATCGTCGAAGTACCGCTGTGCTGCGAGTATACCGCGGATGATAAGCAAAGGGGTCTTGATATGAAAGGAAATGGCACCCTACACCATCGTTCCTGCTTCTCAGACAGTACAGCGGGTGATAGTCAGGTTGGTATCCAATCGCTGCCCGGCATGTCTCCAGACACGACTTCGCTGGGCATCGGAGCTCAGTTCGAAGCGGGACTCACGACTGAAGACAAATCCACTCCAGTCAGGGAGACTCCAGACCCCGATGGCATTTCAGCAACACAATGCCCTTCCACACACGGTGAGAGTTTCTACTGCTTGTCTTCGTACTTTCGAAGCCTACCTTGACCAGCAAGGTCGCTAAATCTCTCTCCATTGAGAGCGTTTGAAGCATTATGGGCAGGGTCCTCCAACCAAATTGGCATTTGGACGATCTAACGCACCAGTTCGACTGAATTTGCCACTACTTCCCTCAGGAGGACGTCCAACAACTGTATTAGTCAATGCCATACCCAATAACTGCTTGCATAAAGGCAAGAGGTCGACCAACTCGTTATTAACTTGCTCAGTTTGTGAAGCTTTTTCTCTTGAATAAATCATTCAATTTTTCTGAAATTTGAATCATTTGTTTGTCGGTACATGTACGTCACATTTACCGATTGCCCATAAATTAGGATTATTCCTCCAGGGCTTTTTCTTGTATGTCATTATTAATGAGTTTACTTGGAGTTTAAAATGTGGTACCAAAGCCATAAAACCTTGACTATGTAGCAAGTGAAGAATGTCATTTGGTCATATGTCTTGTTTCATGTTGTTTCCAACTTCTTCCCAGTGTACGTCTGACGTATGCCGCCTCAAACCTACGATGCAGACTGCAGGTTGCCAAGAATGAAACCTGTCGGGGTTAGCCGTATCGTTGTATTCCATGGGCCCCATGGTTACTTCGCAAGGTCAAATCACTGCCCAGGATTATGCGACAATACTGGCTGATCAGGTCGTTTCCATGGTAATATGTTTGTTCCCCAATGGCGATGCTGTGTTCCAAGACGAGAGAGCCCTGTTCACATAGCTCGCATCGTCCAGGGCACCTCAGTCACTAGACCTCTACGTTATTGAGCCTTTGTGGTCTACTTTGGAGAGAAGGACGCATGATCGCCATCCACCTCCATCATCGTTACTTGCCCTTGCCAGTATTCTGCGAGAAGAGTGGTATAATATTCCCTTAAAACCATACAGGACCTGTATTTATCCGGTCCAAGACGACTGAAAGAGGTTTTGAATGTCAAAGATTATCCTTCACAGTATTAGTCACTGTAATGTGCTGTGTTTTTGGTGTTTACATATTTTTGTCCACCCTGTAAAACATTCTGCTTCTCTCTTATTGTTCACTACAAGCGTTCCATTACGATATTGGATATGAGGGTAACTCATGATCATAATAGTTATAAAGTATAGCACATTGGCGTCAGTTGGCGGAATAAATCTATTTTCTGAAACAACTTTAGATTCTTACAACATGCCAAGCGTTTCCGGACAGCAACAGTAAATCAGAGGACTTCATTTAACCCTGTATCACCGAAAATATTAATGACCGTTCCGGACGTAAAATAAAATTCAAATAGAACATCTCAGAAGAGGAAAAGTCGACTGTTTCGAAAAATTCTCTGCCTTAAAAGAAGTCATAAGCAGATGGGAATGTGAAAGGGAAAAATTAAAAGCTAAGGAATAAAGGATTAGAAAAAGATTATTCAGGAACTACTGCAAAACAGATCAGCAGAAGAATATTGAAACAAATCTCAAATCGATTACAGCGAAGAAGCTGATAGTAAGAAGACTAGTTGCGAGAGTAGGTAGGTTTATTGTACAGGTATTTTCGTAACTCGAAAGAACGCTGGAGCACTTTGTTTCAATGAAAACAGTGGACCAACAACTTTTGTGGAGACCTCGGCAGTGAAGGAAATGAGCCTGTGAATTTTATGAATAGCTGACTACCTCAACTATTACCTTCTTTTATCATAAACAATTTTTGGGTAGCCTCACTGGCATAGCACACCAAGGAATGCCTGTCACAAACTAATAGCATATCGATGTAGCACCTGTACCCATCACACCAGCGGCAGTATTGACCCAACCTCGTCAGTGACTAAATGTTGAATGACATTCGAGTCACTGAGGAACTCTGCAAATAGAGGACATCATGTCGTGATACAACTCCAACAGAATTTTCCACTCTTTTTGAAAATCAAAGCTCCACTACGAGTTCTCAATGTAGACTTTAACCCAGTGCTTTAGAAGGAATGCTCTTTGTTCATCATAAATTACTGCGGATAAGAAGTTGATTCTGATATAACATAACAGACACTTTCGGGTACCACAAAAATTCCTTGACATTATCGGTCTTTTGCCCTATTGATTCTTTTGCCCTACCGATCTCTTTATTTACATCCATTTTATCAAATTTCTTCGTGCTTCAGTTTTCAAATATTTTTCCCTTTAAGAAATTATCCTCAGCATTAGTAACATTTACTAGAAGCCAGAATCACCTCTCGTTCACAGTGACACAACGGGTATGTGGGGGATGGCTTCTATGAATAAATTCCGCAAAGCCTGATACGAGTGCACAGTTCAACTTCTTTTCGACACTTTCTTTGAAAAGCATTCTGAAGCAATTTATTTAACACCATCGATGTACGAGGTATGAATACCTAGAGACAGGTAATTTGTTTCAATTAACAGTCGACTTTTAATTAATATTAATTAATTAAAACATGGATGAAGATTCAACCATTACTTATGAAATCCTCTGATTTGTAATCCATGGCCGGCCGGAGTGTCCGTGCGGTTCTAGGCGCTACAGTCTGGAACCGAGCGACCGCTACGGTCGCAGGTTCGAATCCTGCCTCGGGCGTGGATGTGTGTGATGTCCGTAGGTTAGTTAGGTTCAATTAGTTCTAAGTTCTAGGCGACCGGTGCCCTCAGAAGTTAAGTCGCATAGTGCTCAGAGCCATTTGAACAATTTTTTTGTAATCTATGAATCTTTTCATATATACCAACAATATTCTGTTTCATTTTGAGTTTGACCTTTTTGCAGTGATTTCTGTTCTTTGCATGTATTTAGCCCTTCTATTCCCAAGTTAGCCGGGTTCAATCAATATACACTCCTGGAAATGGAAAAAAGAACACATTGACACCGGTGTGTCAGACCCACCATACTTGCTCCGGACACTGCGAGAGGGCTGTACAAGCAATGATCACACGCACGGCACAGCAGACACACCAGGAACCGCGGTGTTGGCCGTCGAATGGCGCTAGCTGCGCAGCATTTGTGCACCGCCGCCGTCAGTGTCAGCCAGTTTGCCGTGGCATACGGAGCTCCATCGCAGTCTTTAACACTGGTAGCATGCCGCGACAGCGTGGACGTGAACCGTATGTGCAGTTGACGGACTTTGAGCGAGGGCGTATAGTGGGCATGCGGGAGGCCGGGTGGACGTACCGCCGAATTGCTCAACACGTGGGGCGTGAGGTCTCCACAGTACATCGATGTTGTCGCCAGTGGTCGGCGGAAGGTGCACGTGCCCGTCGACCTGGGACCGGACCGCAGCGACGCACGGATGCACGCCAAGACCGTAGGATCCTACGCAGTGCCGTAGGGGACCGCACCGCCACTTCCCAGCAAATTAGGGACACTGTTGCTCCTGGGGTATCGGCGAGGACCATTCGCAACCGTCTCCATGAAGCTGGGCTACGGTCCCGCACACCGTTAGGCCGTCTTCCGCTCACGCCCCAACATCGTGCAGCCCGCCTCCAGTGGTGTCGCGACAGGCGTGAATGGAGGGACGAATGGAGACGTGTCGTCTTCAGCGATGAGAGTCGCTTCTGCCTTGGTGCCAATGATGGTCGTATGCGTGTTTGGCGCCGTGCAGGTGAGCGCCACAATCAGGACTGCATACGACCGAGGCACACAGGGCCAACACCCGGCTCCATGGTGTGGGGAGCGATCTCCTACACTGGCCGTACACCACTGGTGATCGTCGAGGGGACACTGAATAGTGCACGGTACATCCAAACCGTCATCGAACCCATCGTTCTACCATTCCTAGACCGGCAAGGGAACTTGCTGTTCCAACAGGACAATGCACGTCCGCATGTATCCCGTGCCACCCAACGTGCTCTAGAAGGTGTAAATCAACTACCCTGGCCAGCAAGATCTCCGGATCTGTCCCCCATTAAGCATGTTTGGGACTGGATGAAGCGTCGTCTCACGCGGTCTGCACGTCCAGCACGAACGCTGGTCCAACTGAGGCGCCAGGTGGAAATGGCATGGCAAGCCGTTCCACAGGACTACATCCAGCATCTCTACGATCGTCTCCATGGGAGAATAGCAGCCTGCATTGCTGCGAAAGGTGGATATACACTGTACTAGTGCCGACATTGTGCATGCTCTGTTGCCTGTGTCTATGTGCCTGTGGTTCTGTCAGTGTGATCATGTGATGTATCTGACCCCAGGAATGTGTCAATAAAGTTTCCCCTTCCTGGGACAATGAATTCACGGTGTTCTTATTTCAATTTCCAGGAGTGTATAAGCAAATGAGGCAGATTTCATACTTTTTGTCTAAAATATATGTAAACTGAATATGAGTTCACATGAAAAATACTTTTCAAATAAAAACTGAAAATCACTTTTACTTAACTAATTATGCGATAAAATTAAAAAAAGAGTCGAAGTTGCAATATTAATTTCTATATCGATGAGCCCTAAGATAATAAGATAGAAACCAAATAATAAGTACTCTTTACATTACAAAACAGTGCTGCAGTACAAAGATAAATGATGATAATTGGAACATACCACAGTTGCATAAATTGCGACACCCACATGACTGTTCATTTTAGTTAAACACATCGTTGTGAAGTAGTGCAGGACTGAGCTTCATTCACCTAAATGAGACGTCACAGTGAGGGAGGTATGAGGAAGACTAGGATAGCGGGCGCTCATCGGAACTCCGCCGTCTAGTAGCAACTTTATTTCAAGTATTCTTTTCTCTCTTTCTTCCAGTTTCTTATAAAATGATTAACCGCACAAGCGGTAAGAAGCTTTACAAATAAATATTTAAAATGCAAAGAAAAAAGTATTTACAAGAAGATATTTATGTTACCATACTTTGTAATCCAATGAAACATATTTGAATGCCTCGACGACGCCTTTAATACAATAACAAAGTTTTGCAACACCAACAGATAGTTCCAGAGACACAATTTTTCTTTTTTTTTATACCTTAATTAGCTACTAGTTAGACAGATCACGAATATCTTTTCTTCTGGCTAGATGACTTTCCTTAAAACAGTGTCCTTTTTCTTACGTTCGTGTCAGGAGATCTCCTCTAAATTGTCAAATGGACGTACTGATATTCGCACGAAACTGAAAAATTTAACACTGCAATTTCTTAAATCATTGTACTGTTTACGAAACAGTTCATTTATTTTAGAATCATCGATGAAGAGATGTACTCAGAATTTCTTCTTTCTCTGTGTTCTGATTCATTATCGATGTCGCTAGCTGTTGGGTTGGGTTTATTTCGGGAAGGAGACCAGACAGCGAGGTCATCGGTCTCATCGGATTAGGGAAGGCTGGGAAGGAAGTCGGCCGCGCCCTTTCAGAGGAACCATCCCGGCATTTGCCTGGAGTGTGCTAGCTGTTCTACAGCGATTTCGATACTGAGCGCAGACTGAATAAATTCCTGTGGGGTCTCTGTTGGCAGACATACTGGTAGACCGGAGTACTGCCAGCATGGCTGCCATGGCGTCCCAGTGCGGGAGAGACTTAAAAGTCATGAAACTTATCGGTTCATTGACAGCAATGTCGTTGAAACTTTCTTGCAGATTAAAGTTGTGTGTAGTACCCGGACTTGAACCTGGCACCTTACATTTTGCGGACACTTCTATCCAGACGCTCCCTCACAGCTTTTCTGCTGATATCGCTCTCCTACTTTCCAAACTTCACAGAAGTTCTTCTACATAGAGCTCCCGAAAGAAAGGGCACTGTGGAGACATTGCTTAGCCGTAGTCTAGTTTGAAAAGTAAGAGAAAGATACTAGCAGCAGTCAAGCTGTGAGGGGAGTGCGGACTTTGAGTCGTTCTGGATAACACAGACATGCAGATCGTTGCCCGCTAAATTCAAGGTTCCAGATTCGAGTCTTGCTCCGACACAGTTTTAATATACCAGGAAGTTTCAAAACAGCGCCCAATCCGCTGGGAAGTGAAAGATTCATTCTAGAGTAATGTTTTTTACTGTAATTCTTTTTATGGCGAGTCACTAGTAAATTAGATATTGGCTAGTTGCTGCGTGATGTTATAAATGCATTCGGAGTGTCCCCAAGTTCCACTACTCGCGGTAGGGTCGTTCTGAAACAATTGTAAGTGATGATAATCGTTAGCCCTTGAACAGAGAAGGCTGCAGAATGCAACTTCACTGCAGTCGGCATAATAGACAACAGCGTGTCTCAGAATGTAAAACCAGTCTGTTTATAATCGTCTCCATGCAAGTGGCAGCTTCACTATCTGATCAAAAGTATTCCGACAGCTATTAGGGAACATTAATGTGGGGTGGGTCCACTCTTCGCCTTCATTATGGCTTGAAATTTGCTGGGAACAGTTTCAGGGAGGTGTCTGCTTATCTGTGGACGAATGGCAGTCCGTTACTCATTAAGAGCCGAGACCAGAGAAGGCAATGATGTCGAACGCTTGGTTATGGAGCGAAGTCGACGTTCTAACTCATCCCAGAGGTGTTCTGTTGGGTTCACGTCGGGACTCTGGACGGGCCAGTCCATTTCAGGAACGTTATTTTTCTGACAGATGTTGCTTTATGATACAGTGCAATGCAATGCTGGTACAAACGTCGTCTCCGAAATGGTCCTCTACTGCTCGCAGTACACAATTCTGTAAAATGCGTTCATTTGCTTCCACATTTACCATTTTCTGAAGTGCAAAACGGGAAACACTTTAACCACAAGTATCATTTCCACACGTTAACGACACGTCTTCCATACTTCACTGTTGACACAACACATGAAGGCAGGTAACGTTCTCTAGGTGTTGGAAAACTCCAAATCCTTTCATCGGATTGCCACGGATAAGCTATAGTGTAGTCAATCACTTCAAATCACTCATTTCCAGTCATAGAATGAATAGTATCATCGTTGTTTACAATCCCTCGAGCGTCGCTTAGCATTCACTACAGAGATGTGTGGTTTATGAGGAGCTGCTAGACCATTTTACTCCATTATTCGTAACTCCACACGATCAGTCATTGTGTTAGGTGAATTTCTGGTGGTACTTTGCAACCTACGAGTGATTCCTTCCGCTGATTTCATACGATTTTTACAACCGATCTCCGCAATGCTCGACGGTCCCAATCCTTCAGTTCATGACGTCTGCCTGGTCTTGGTTTAGCTGTGGTTGTTTCTTCGCGTTTCCAGTTCAGATTCAGATTCCCAGTAGTTGACTTGGGAAGTTTTAGAAGGGCTGAAGTGTCCTCGGTGGATTTGTTACTCAAGTGACACCCAATGAGTAGTCCGCTCATGGACTGTGCGGCTGATCCCGGCGGAGGTTCGAGTCCTCCCTCGGGCATGGCTTGTGTGTGTTTGTCCTTTGGATAATTTATGTTAAGTAGTGTGTAAGCTTAGGGACTGATGACCTTAGCAGTTAAGTCCCATAAGATTTCACACACATTTGAACATTTTTTGAGTGGTCCGCGTTAGAAGTCACTGAGCTCACCTGACCGATACACTCCGCAGCTACTGCTTCTGCACGGACAACACAATACTCCTCGCCCCTTTTTTCACATTCGTGTGCGCCTCTCGTGACACCTAGTAGCCACTTCTGTGTTACATAGAATATTCCGGATAATTTCGATCATGTATGTATGTATGTCGACGACGTATGTGTTATACATACGACGTCAACGATTCAGTGTAGAATCTAGCAGCCTATGCATTTACATCATGGAAGAACGTAAGATATGAAATGTCCGTACGTTTACATGCGAAAAATAAGAAACATTTCCGGTAGGATTCAGTATTGGCAAGCCTAAGGAGCGCCACATCAAATTTGAGGGCTTGATGGTAGAGAGAGCAGTATCAGATTTGTTCTTTAGTATGCAGGTGTCATTCATTAATCTTTCCTTTATTTGCAGAAGTATGCTGCTTCCCACAAAGTTGATTTAGTGGCGACTGCATCACTCGATTACTCAGATTACGTGTCCAACGTGTGGAGTGGTCTTGAAGTTAGGTGAACGTGACTGTTTTGCTAGGATGAGGTACCACAACTACGCCAACAGTCTTTACACCCGTTCCAGAGATGGAAGGCATTTATTGAGGCGGGGGTGAATTTGCTATTTCATTTCAACAGCTATCCCACTGGATTCCTATTACACTCATGCAATGCGACGATAATTACGGTTGTACCGTGAGTTTCTGAAATATTCTAGTGGTTTAATAACTGCCTTCTCGTGTACTGAATCACTTAGTCACGTAAAAAAAAGTCATTTTCAACAATGAGGTTCTAGCACAACTCTGACAGCTAGATTTTACACAGCTACTTAGTAACGTGTAGCAACCACTATCGCCTTCATGACAACGGCGACACCACTCATATCTCGCTTAATGGCATCGCAGATTTTCTCAGTAGGGGTGACGTCATGTGACTTTGTGATATAATTTTAGAAATGCATAGCTGACAGACGCAAACATCGATTATATTTACAAGGTAAATAAATGAACAACTACTGCAGAGTGGAGTGCTTCACACTTCTCTTTTCATAATACAGAACATAAACTTCCAACAGCAGCCTATTGTCGCCCGTAAACTTCTGAGTCGTTTTGAGACCAGCCACCGTGAATACTTCTGAATGTCCGTACAACATAGAAAGAATTCAGATTACGATTATCGATTCTTGTTTTGCATTCAAGCTAAATTTTCTTATCATTTGTCCGAAGATAGAACGCTGCAGTTATCAAAAAAATATAATGGGCTTTGTATTGGACTGCGTCACTGCGCTGCTGCATCACACATGAAATGTACGATTTGCATGTGACTCAGTCAACCACTTTGATTCTATCGTTCATCAAAGTAAAGATACTATTACACACGACCGGCGGTTTCAAACTACTTTTGTGTCATGCAGTCTACTGCAGTTAACGAATATATTTTAATACTTACTGAATTTTTTGAAACAGCCTAATAAAACACTAACTTCTAGGGCATTCTAATACATTCAACTTCTGCATGTACATGTATACTTCGCACACCACCGTACGGTGCGTGGCGGAGGGTAGAGGGTAGTCTGCTCCACTACTAGTCATTTCCTTTCCTGTTCCACTCGCAGACAGAGCGAGAGAAAACCGACTGTATGTATACCTCCATATGAGCCATAATTTCTCGTATCATATTTTCGTGGCCCGTACGCGCATTGTATGTATGTATCGTTCTACAGTCAGTTTCAAATGCCGGTTCTCTAAATTTACTCAGTAATGTTGCTCGAAAGGAAAGTCGCTATCTTTCTGGGGATTCCCATTTGAGTTCCCGAAGCAGAGTGGAGTGCTATCTACTACTTACATCTAACTCATTTGAGTTCCCGAAGCAGAGTGGAGTGCTATCTACTACTTACATCTAACTAACATCACACAAATCCATGCCCGCGGCAGGATTCGAACCTGCAACCGTAGCGGTCGCGCGGTTCCAGACTGAAGCGCCTAGAATCGCTCGGCCGCACCGGACGCCATTTATGTATACAGAAATTTATAATAGTGGTCCTATCACACTTCCGTTGGACACTCATGACGACAACCGTATCTCACATGCTTGTTGTTCGAACCTACAGATAACAAACCTAGCAGCCCGCCTCAGAATTAGTTCGATGCTTTCCTTCAATCCGATCTTGTGCGGATCCCAAACACTCGAGCAGTACTCAAGAATAGGTCGCTCTAGCATCTTATATGCGGCCTCCTTTGCAGGAGAACCACACTTTCTTAAAATTCTCCCAACAAACCGAAGTCGACCATTCCTCTTCCCTACCACAATCCTCTCATGCTCGTTCCGTTTCATATCGGTTTGCAACGTTCCGCATAGATATAAATGACGTGACTGCGACAAGCAGGACGCTAGTAATGCTGTATCCGAACATTACAGGTTCGTTTTTCCTATTTATCCACATTAAGTTACATTTTTATACATCTAGAGCCAGCTGTCATTCATCACACCAACTACAAATTTTGTTTAAGTCATCCTGTATACTCTTACAATTACTCATCTTCGAACACCTTCCCATATACCACAGCATCATCAGCAAACAACCACAGATTGTTGCCCACTCTGTGTACCAGATCATTTATGTATACAAATGGCTCTGAGCACTATGGGACTTAACATCTGAGGTCATCCCTCCTCTAGAACTTAGAACTACTTATATCTAACTAACATCACAAAAATCCTCGCCCGAGGCAGGATTCGAACCTGCAACCGTAGCGGTCGCGCGGTTCCAGACTGAAGCGCGTAGAATAGCTCGGCCGCACCTGCCGGCATTTATGTATACAGAAATTTATAATAGTGGTCCTATCACACTTCCGTTGGACACTCATGACGACAACCGTATCTCTGATGAACACTCGCCGTCGATGATAACATACTGGGTTCTATAACTTAAGAAGTCTTGTGCAACTCACGTATCTGTGAACCTATTCCGTGTGCCCATAACTGCGTTAACAGTCAGCAGAGGGGTACCGCGTCAAATGATTTCCGGAAATCTAGAAACATGGAATCAGCCTATTGCCATACATCCATAGTTCGCAGCATATCATGTGAGAAAAGGGAAAGTTGAGTTTTACAGGAGCTATGCTTTGTAAAGTCGTGCTGATTCGTGGACATAAGCCCCTTGCGACATGAGAAACGAACATTATACATTTAATCAAAGATGTTATATACTGTTTTATATACATTACACAAATTCGGAGCTTGCAAAAAATGTTGTGGTCGTTATACAATTTTTTCCCATGATCGCCCTGGAAACATACCTAGTTATACACAAGTATTGGAAATGATGATTCAACTACTAAAGAGCCAGCACTCTGAAACAGTCTCTCTTCCTAGCAATAAGAAAACCATTTATATATCAAATTGACCGATAACCATCATATATGTTATTAAAAACGTTTCATCTCTTACAAAAGCAGCCATACATAAGCTTACCTTCATATAGAAGCAGCTCAGGCAGTATCATGCCATTAACTAGTAGGAACTTAGTGATTGTGTAGAACGAATACGTCACGCTTATTTATGATTTTTGTGCTGTGTTGGTAGATTTACAATGTGCCACTTCTTGATGTCGATTGAACTCATCAGTCTAACGTATTGTATTACAGTTGTGAAGTATTTTTCGTTGCGTTGTAAACAAAACAAAAAAAAACTACGTGCTCGAAATTTACACTGAAGCGCCAAAGAAATTGGTATGGGCATGCGTATTGAAATACAGAGATATGTAAACAGGCAGAATACTGCGCTGAGGTTAGCAGTGCCTATATAAGACGACAAGTGTCTGGTACAGTTTCTACATCGGTTACTGCTGCTGCTGCTGCTGCTGCTGCACTGGCAGGTTATCACGATTTAAGTGAGTTTGAACGTGGTGTTATAGTCGGCGCACGAGCGATGGGACGCAGCATCTCCGAGGTAGCGATAAATTGGAGATTTTCCCGTACGACTATTTCATGAGTGTACCATGAGTATCAGGAATCCGGCAAAACATCAAATCTCCGACATCGCTGCGGCCGGGAAACGATCCTGCAAGAACGGGACCAACGACACTGAAGAGAATCGTTCAACCCGACAGAAATGCAACCCTTCCGCAAATAGCTGCAGATTTCAGGGCTGGGCCGTCAACAAGTGCCAGCATGCGAACTATTCAACAAAAACCTAATCGATGTGGGATTTCGGAGCCGAAGGCCACTCACGTACCCTTGATGACTGCACGACACACTGCTTCACGCCTCGCTTGAGCCTGTCAACACCGACGTTGCACGGGACTCATTTCAAATTGTATCGAGCGTATGGACGTGTACGGGTATGGAGGCAAGCTCATGAATCGATGGACCGTGCATGTCAGCAGGGGACTGTTCAATCTGGTGGAGGCACTATAGTGGTGTGGGGCTGTACCCCTTTTACGTTTAGACACGACTCTGACAGGTGACACGTACGTAAGCATCCCGTTTGATCACCTGCATCCATTCATATCCGTTGTGCATTTCGACGGACTTGGGCAGTTTCAGCAGGACAATGCGACACCCCATACCTCCAGAATGGCTACAGAGTGGCTCTTCTGAGCTTAAACAGTTCGGGTGGCCACAAAACTCTCCAAACATGAACATTATTGAGCATATCTGGGATGCCTTGCAACGTTCTGTTCAGAAGAGATCTCTAACCGCTCGTACTCTTACGGATTTATGGACAGCCCTGCAGGATTCATGGTGTCAGTTCTATCCAGCACAACTTCAGGCATAAATCGAGTCCATGCCACGTCGTGTGGCTGCACTTCTGCGTGCTCGTGGGGGCCCTATACGATATTAGGCAGGTGTTTGGCTCTTCAGTGTATGTGCTACATTTCCGAGAATATCATGTCCGCAAGCTCAAGAAAAGAACCTGAAAACCATTTCTAGTGAATGCTAACGAGTTAAGTATGATTTGTTTCCACAGTATCGTGGCAGCTGCGACTCAAAACTACTCTATTGGACGTTAAAATTGCAGCACTACGAGGGCGACATGCACTGAACGTCAAATTGGTATGAGGTGCTTGGGAATGCAAATGATTAACTACCCAGCGGAACATTACACTGTACTTAGGAGTACAGTGTAATTCTGCATTTAAGGAAAGATTACGGAGCGGCTTTGTCATTCAGAAATCGCAAATGAATGTTGGTTTGTTTCTGACAAGATCGTGTTATGGTTTATGTAGGAAGCAGAAACGTCTGCAAGCGGGTTTCAGGATCGTGGACTATCGAGATAGCGGTTTACCTTTCCGCGATATTTTTTTTATTTATTTAACTTGGTGTGATTAGGGACATCAGGTCCTCTCATACATCGGACTAGGGTTTCACACGTAAGAGCAGTACCATTCTTACATCATAGTTACCTAAGAAATAACGATTAATTTACTATAACCAACAATATTAAAATGATTTGAATGTCAGAAGTGACGATGTGAGAAAATAATACTGATTATGAACTAGTACAGTTAATACTGGCAGTAATTTTAGTACTGCTACTGCCATTAACAGTGATAATAATAATAATAATAATAATAATAATAATAATAGTAGTAGTAGTAGTAGTAGTAGTAGTACAAATGTGATCTGGTTGAAGAAGTTTTATTTTCCCAGATAGCACGAATTATAAATTTGGGCAACTAGTTTTGACAAACTTTAATATCCACCTTCAAATCTGCAAGAATTTTTTTACGTTAGGTTTTTCAAGGCTTTTTTTTACACTCTAACCGTCATCGTACATTTGGAAGAACATTTTAAAAATACGTCCGTCACATACTCTTAATGTACATCAGTTTAGTGCCACTGTATGTGGTACACTGTCATCTTATGCTGAATACTTAACTCCAACTTAAATAAAAATAATTATGCAACAACGAACATCAAAAGTACATTAAAACGTGTTAGAGGTGCAGATGGTGCGCACATGATATATGTTAATGGTATGTAACGCACATATTTTCAACAATGTTCTTTTAAATGTATTTTGACCTTTAGAGTGTAAAAAAAGAATTCTTTCAGATTTAAAGGTGGCAACTAAAGTTTGCCGAAACTAGTCGTCCACATTTGTCTTTCGTGCAATATGGACAAATAAAACTTGTTGAATCAGGAGATTATATTTTGCAAAGCAATGATCGCTCTCCTATCGACGATGTCAGGTAATCATGATAATGATAGCGACAGATATAGAAAGAATTTATAGGAGTACCATATAGATATTTTCTGATATACGAGCTCAGGGGAACGGAAATTTAAGAAGACTGATGCCCGCGTTGGTCGGCGGGATCCAACGATTGTCTTGCGAATCTGTATCGATGAGTTCAGGAGGACCATACTGAAGGTCACGCAGGATCGCAGTGGCTCCACGCTGGAAGAAAGACCTGTACAGGATCGTACAGCCACGTCACGTACCTTGGGTCAGGATTTGGGCTTCTTTTCAGTATGACAAGTATCCTCACGGACCGTGCGTTGTCATCTCGATCTCCACAAGCTGTCAGCACGACGACCTTGCTTCCATCGAGGCGGCAGCAGAGAGAGGCGCGCCCAGCGACAATGCTGGACATGTGAATGGCATCATGTCGCCTTTTCAGACGAGCCCCAGTTCTGCGTAAAACATCGTGATAAATACGAGTGTACAAGGTGTCCCAAGAGGAACACTCATTGTGGAGGGATATGACAGCAGCAATCATTTGTAGCAAAAAACTTCACATGGGCATACGCCCTATTCGAATGGTTTCTGAGATACAACACATGTAATGCACATTGTTATTTATCTTCTATATCATTCAATAAACTGTCAGGTTTACACATGTACAACAGTTTGTAAACATTACAACATACGTTTTACAAAGTGTCAATCGAAAAAACGTATTTTAACACATTAACTTCTAAACATTATCGTGCGCGAGACACGAAACACTACAGCTGTTATATAGTTCACAATAAATGTTCGAATATCTCACCGTCAACTTCAATATATTAGTGTACTCTTGGGAGTACATGCTTTGCTGCTTGTCTGAGTACCTCTTCACTATCCCTGATGATGGCAGAAAGTCCACGATGCGCTCATTTCACAAATTTACTCCCCGTTTATACATCTCAGACTTCATACAACACTATAAACAAAAATATAATGTCGTAAGGTTTGTCGATATTGATGGTCAGTTTAACCACGAGCAGTCCAGCGATTACGATAAGTACTGTTGAGGCGTTCCCTCACACGTCTGGTAAAATATGGGGCGGCTCCGTCATGCTGGAACTTAATTGCAGTCCGCTTGGCCCAGTGAACGTCCTCAAGGTGTTCAACAAACGAAATTTCCAAAAAATACAAGTCATTCTGTTCCGTCATTCGCTCATCTACAATGACTGCACTTGTCAACATGCTACGAACCATACCGCATGAAACATTGGCTGAAATACGAACTTGCAAATTGGTTTCCTCTGTAGGTGTGGCAGTTCCTGCCACCATCGATGATTATTACGTTTTTTTATAATTCCTTTCCGAATAAACGTGGCTTCATCATTGAACAGTGTCAATGGAAGCATATGACGCTTGTCATTTAACCAGTGACAAAATTCAAGTCGTGTGGCGCTGTCGCTAATGTGAAGATTGTGGACACGCTGTATGTGAAATGGGTACAAGTTATCCGCATGAAATGTTCGACACACACGTGTTCATGAGACGTCGACACGGGCAGAAAGTCGCCATGTACTGGTAACAGGATTACTATGAAACAGTAACACTCTGTTGCTGTTCCCGCACGGGCTGCTGAAGTACATTTTCAGAAGAAAAATTGAAACTTGGAACAATACCTGTGTCACGCTATGTGCTGAAAACTCTGGTAAACGATCACGGTTTCGATGTGTTGGAAAGCGTCGATGGTATCCTTCTAAAACAGCAGGAGCACTGCCATCCTAGAAGCCGTAAACATATACCTTATCTGCATATTCTTTATTAGTGTAGATGTGTGGCATTCTAGCAGGTGCGTATACAAACACAGTTAACCGATACTTCTGTCTGACAAACTCTCAATCTCTCGCGTTAATTAATTCACAACTCACCGTGGACAGCTGCGCGTTCAACTGGCTTGTTTAAAGGCAGAAAGACATCCAGAGGAAAGAGGCTGGAAACATCGGCGTAGGTTGTGTTAAAATAAAATGTCAAAGAGCTTTGGCACGTACACGCATAGGTGCGCACCACCAGCCCAAGAACAGATGTTCTTTAAATGTGTGCTATTTCGGAAACCTTTCGGAATAGGGCACATGTCCAAATGAAGTATTTTGCTTCAAATGAGCCCTTCTATCATATATCTGAATGTCGACCATATCTCCTAACACACGTTGTATTTGTGTGGAGGTCCCGAAGAAAACGAATGTTGTTAGACTGCTTTCGTCACCGGCATACGGCACCAAACATGTGGCCTGATAGTATATGATGTTATTGGGCAAAAAACGTTATTACCAGTGGTTCGCGTAGCATGCGTCACATTCTGCCGTAACGCTGGTAAATGCACCCTATATTCGAAGTCTCCATGAAGTCATCTTTCAACAAGATGTTGACAGTACTACTATCACCTATCTGTATACAGAGGATAACGGGCTGTTGCTCTAACCACACACTCTCACCCACAGAAAATACACTGACGGAAAAAAATCGCAGCCCCAAGATGGAGTTGAGCGACATAAATGTAAGTTGCTAGGGGTGTTTCTACATCTGATAGATGATGTATATTCGGATTTTGCGCCAATCGCATGAGAGTGACGCTACTAGCGCCTCTACGAGAATGCAAATCAGGTTTGTTTTAAATACACGCTGTAACGGTCAAGAGAAGTAGTTACCTTTGAGACTGGACATGGTGAGTTGATTTTAGTCAAGAATGCCTTTGAGGCGACAAGACGCCATTATCAGCACCTCACTGAGTTTGAATGAAGGCATGTAATATGACTATTAGAAGCTGGACGTTCCTTCTGCGATACTACAGAAAGACTTGACAGGAAAATAAGCATTGTACATGATTGTTGGCAGCAGTGGTCACGGGAATGTACGGTCCCAAGAAGACCTGGCTTCCAACAGCCACGTGCTACTACCGAGGTGGAAGAGAATCGTGTTCGACGTACGGTTCTGGGGCATCGTACTGCATCTGCAGCAGCAGCAATTTGAGCAGCAGTTGGCACCACAGCGACACAACGAACTGTTACAAATCGGTTACTTCAAGGACAGCTCCGAGCCAGACGCCCTCTAGCTTGCATTCCACTGACGCCATTTGCGACTTCACTGGTGTCAAGCGGTAACTCATTGGAGGGCAGGGTGCAAATCTGTTATGTTTTCTGATGAGTGCTGGTTCTGCTTGGCGCCAACGATGGCCGTGTGTTGGTTAGAAGGAGGCTAGGTGACGAACTGCATCCAAACTGTCTGCGTTTTAGCCACAATAGACCTACAGGTGGAGTTATGGTCTGGGGTGCGATTTCGTATGACAGCAGGAGCACTCTCGTAGTTGTCCCAAGCACCCTGACAGCAAATCTGTACGTGAACCTGGTGACTCGACCTGTTGTGTTGCGTTTCATGAACAGGACTCCAGGGAGTGTTTTCCAACAGGATAGCGCTCGCTCACATACCGCTGCTGTAACCCAGCATGCTCTATAGAGTGTCGATATGTTGTCTTGGCCTGCTCGATCACCAGATCTGTCTGCAATCGAGCCCATACAGGGCATCATAGGACGAAACCTCCAGCGTCTTTCACAACCAGCATTAACCGTCCGTGTATTGACTGACCAAGTGCGACAGGCATGGAACTCCACCCCATAAACTGACTTCCGGCACGAGTCAACACCATATATGCACGTTTGCATGCTTGCATTCAACATTCTGGCAGTTACATCGGCTATTAATGTTCCAGCATATCATTGTGCCCTGAATTATCTCGCGATTACATTAACCTGTGCTCTTGCAATGTTAATCACTTAAATGTGTTACCTAGGCAAATGTATTTGATAAATTTCATTAGTCTGCATTAATTATTTTTTGGTTTTGCGATTATGTTTCGTCAATGTTTCTGGTCGAAGACTGCCAAGAGATTGGCATGTCACCGATCGCCAGCCACTGTGATTGACGAACTCTTGACTAAAGCTTAAGCAGCACGAAATGACACAACCCTGTCTGTCAACCAAGATCATTTCCTCACGATATACAGCCAGGATGGCCCAATTGTTGTTGCCAGAATTGGCAGCTCTGTGTGCTAAATTTCGCATCTTGTGCACCTCCAGGTCACCTAAAGATTTTATGATGTGTTTTCCTTAATATACTGTATACGCACAGTAAGGACAATTTCTTTATTTTTTATCCTTTCCAGTGTTGCACTTTCAAAGACCAGCATTATGCTAATTTAAAATTTAACCTATTTCATGATACCTTTGTGAGTATATTCGAAAACAGTTTCCCTAAGTAAACAGTGAAATATAATTGTAAGAAACCATGTAAAAAGCCATGGCTTACTAAAGGGATAAAAATATCTTGTAAACAGAAAAGAGAAATGAATCTTATAGCTAGGAGGATAATGATCGCGAAACAGTGAAACATTATAAAAACAACTGCACTGCATTAAGAAAAGTTATTAAAAAGTCCAGAAGTATGTGTATTATGTCTGAGATTAGCACTTCTAATAATAAAATTAAAACAATTTGGAATATCGTGAAAAAAGAAACAGGGCAGCCGAGAACACAGGAAGACTGTGTGTCTGTCAAACACAATGAAAATTTGTTAACAAGAAGTCAGAAGTAGAAAACATTTTTAATAAGTGTTGTAGAGAAAATAGGATCCAGCTATTCATTAGAACATGCAAGGCAGTATATGGAAGAGGCAGTACCTATGCAATTTGATAAAATTGAAATTCAGCCCACTTCTCCTACTGAAATTAGGAAAATAATAAATTCACTCAAAAGTAAAAGCTCACATGGAATTGATGGCATTTCCAACAGAGGCTAAACGCTTGTTCCCAACAAATAGTAGTAGCACACTAAAACAAGGCATTTTTCCAGATAGACTGAAATACGCTATTATGAAACCATTGCATAAAAAGGGGAATAGATCTGATGCTAACCACTACCGCCCAATTTCACTTCTGACAGCTTTATCCAAAATTCTTGAAAAAGTAATGTACTTAAGAGTAGCATCACATATTTTTAAAAATGAAGTACTAACAAAATGTCAGTTTGGTTTTCAGAAAGGCTTTCCAACAGAAAATACTGTATATGATTTCACTGATCAAGTATTAAATGCATTGAATAACCGAACTTCACCCATTGGGATACTTTGTGATCTCTCAAAGGTTTTTGATTGTGTGAATCACGAAATTCTTCTAGATAAGCGTAAGTATTGAGGTATGAGTGGGACAGTGTACAAATGGTTTAATTCATACTTAACTGTAAGAATCCAGAAGGCTGAAATTAACAGTAGAGACAGTCAGAAAAAACTAGCAGATTCCTCTCACTGGGGAGGTATCAAGAATTGTATCCCACAGGGTTCAGTCTTGGGTCCCTTATTGTTCTTAATATATATTAACGACTTGCCACTCTGTACTCATGAAGATGCAAAGCTAGTTCTTTTTGCTGATGATACAAGTACAGTAATCACACCCAACAAAGAAGAATCAGCTGAGGAAATTGCAAATAATATCTTTCAGAAAATTAGTAAGTGGTTCCCTGCAAATGGACTCTCACAAAATTTTGAGGAAACACAGTTTATAGAATTCTGTACTGTAAGTGGCATAACACTATTGATAAATATAGACATTGAACGGAAGTCTGTTGCTAAGGCAAAATACTCAAAATTTCTAGGCGTGTGAATTGATGAGAAATCGAATCAGAAGAAACACACCGATGATCTGCTGAAACGGTTAGGTTCAGCTACTTATGCTATTAGGGTTGTTGCAAATTTTGGTGATAAACATATCGGTAAATTAGCCTACTATGCCTATTTTCATTCACTGCTTTCATATGGTATCATATTTTTGGGCAATTCGTCATTAATAGAGAAAGTATTCATTGCACAAAAGCATGTTATTAGAATAATAGCTGGAGCCCACCCAAGATCACCTTGCAGACATTTATTTAAGAAACTCTGGATATTCACAATACCTTAACAATACATATATTCACTTATAAAATTTGTCGTTAATAACCCATCCCAATTCAAAAATAAAAGCGAAGTCCATAGCTACAACACTAGAAACAAGGATGGTATTTACTATTCTGGATTAAATCTAACTTTTGCCCAGAAAGAGGTAAATTATGCTGCCAGAAATATCTTTTGTCATTTGCCAAATAGTATTAAAAGTCTGACAGATGGCCAACCAACATTTAAAACCAAATTAAAAGAATTTCTGAGTGATAACTCCTTCTACCCAATAGATGAATTCTTAGATACGAAGTCGTAACTGTAAAATATAATTATTATTTTGGGTAAAGAAAACTAATTTTAAAGTGACACGTTGCACATCATTACGAAATGTCGTATTCATGATCTATGAAACAAGGATTAATGTATGTATGTATATATGTATGTATGTATGTATGTATGTATGTATGCCCCCGGCGGCACTCGGACCAGTAGCACCCGGATTAGCGGACCACGAAAAACTAGCGTCTATCATGTTTATGTGTGTTGAGAAAGATGATAAAATGTGTCCGTTTGTAGTGGAAGACTATGAGCGTGCAGCTGCTACTCTACACTGTAAAGATGAGACGCAAGAGAGCTGTTGCAGTTGTGCGGTGCCAGGCAGTGCTGCTGGCATTAGGCGACCTGGGCACACACATAGGCCGCTTCCGGTGGCCCACTTAGGGAGAGCACCGCCGCTAATTACTGCCGACGCCAAAGCCTTGTGACTCCAGCGTGGCCGGGCCGCACAGTCTGTTTACGCAGGCCGCTGCAGATGCTATCTACTTGTCGCCCGCTTATCTGACTCTGATACCAAGCGCCGCAAACATTAATTGACAAGTTACTTGTAGAGCCGTATTATTGTACGTAATGGGCGGCTCCTTTCATTCCGCCGATACAGAAGTCTTTGCTGGAGATAAGATAATGTATCACCCTGAGCTGGAATGGTCCCGCGACTACATATCTGCCGCGTTTCTGTTTCGCACTCGAATGAAGAATTTATCGGCGGTTAAGTAAACTAATGCAACCGTTAGCCAATTAATTGCTTGCAGGTAAATTAAAAGACGTGACGTTGTTGCAGCTAGAGTGCAGTTAGGTTTTTCTATTTTCTGTATTAGCTCGTTTTTCTATTTTCTGTATTAGCTCGTCGAACGAGTGGCGAACCAAAAGTTGTTGAGCTTCCACGTTCTTTGCGCAAATGATCAGACACTGTGTTCCCGACATCCTATTACACGACTGACACCTGGTAATTTAGTCTGCCCGTTGCCGCTATTATCTTAACAATCAAAGACGTTACGTTTTTCAGTGATACGGAAACGTGACACGATTTTTAACTTTGTTTATGCCAAGGCACGTTTTGCATTTTCACCTATCTCAAAGTGGCCTAATACTTGTATAACTCTCGGGTGTTCTTCAACGCCACGTCGTAAGTTGTCCAAGATACGTCGGCAAACTGGCTCGTTGCCATCTTTAGGTGGTTCCTGATGACTACTGTTATACACTTAAGATGGCAACGAGTATGTTTGCCGAAATAACGTGGATGGCACACGATGTGGCCCGGGCGGACACTCGAGATTTCTACAAGTTAGAAATAAACCGAGAAACTATCGTGTTGCTTAACAATTGCGTATTTGTCATGAACACGATAACTGTATTTTGAATGCTGCTAAATCCGATTTATTTCTCTGTTACGCTTTCAGGAATAGTATATTAAGTCCATTTACAAATAAGTGAAACCTATTTCAGTTGTTCATGACTCCCTTAACCCTAGCAGTACCAACGCATTTTCCATAACACGTATTACGAGGGTGAGGGGGGTATGTACTTGATGCCCACCAAAAAAATGGTTCAAATGGTTCTGAGCACTATGGGACTTAACATCTGTGGTCATCAGTCCCCTAGAACTTAGAACTACTTAAACCTAACTAACCTAAGGACATCACACACATCCATGCCCGAGGCAGGATTCGAACCTGCGACCGTAGCAGTCGCGCGGTTCCGGACTGAGCGCCTGAACCGCTAGACCACCGCGGCCGGCGATGCCCAACAAAGAAAAGTTTTAAAAAATTCGTTATCTGTTATTGACTTATATCAATAGCATACTTTTTAACGACGTATTGATGTGTAAGTATGATCCAGAACCTGTAAATATCTTTTAGAAGACTCTTAGCGATAACTACGCATTTTCAATAACGTGTAGGCCTACTACCAAGGTGACCACAACAAACAAATTTAAAAATAAACATTTCGTTAATTGTTGTTGATGTTTACTTACAGAGTACTTTTTAAAGATACGTTGATATGTGCGTAAGGTCCTGAACCTGAAGGTATTGAATATAACATTCATTGTGGAAAGTGATATCTCTTCTAATACTTCAATTTTGGGGTTAAGTGTAGCTAAAAATTTTAATTCATTTATGGACTCTAATAGTATAACTCATTGAAAACAACAATTTTTTCAAGATTTTAAAATATAAGACAAATGACTACATTACAACATTTTCAAATGGTGGGCAAAAAGCACCGCAATCCCTATTGGTATTGCGAGGATCAATACACTATACGGCATACATATTTTTGGGTTAAGTGTAACTAAAAAATTTAAATCGTTTATGGAATCGTAGTAGAACTAATTTTTTCAATGTTTTAAAATATAAGACAAAAGATTACGCTACAGTAATTTCATATGGTGGGCATAAAGCACATCCATCCCCAATAGTATCGCGCGGGTTAATATACTGTGGGGCATACATCGTATACACCTTCTGGTCAGATGTATCCCCTTGTCTAATGCGGAATAGACCACTATTTGTCATGAGAGGCAGGCTCAACAGTATAAAAAAAAGAGACAGAAATAACTTGTTGTCAGTGGAGAGACAGCAACAACAGTACGGGGCGGTCAGCAGACCTCAGTGACTTCGAAGGTGGACCAGTCATTGGATGTAGAATGTGGATCAGTCAAACAAATCCATCAGGAGCATTTCGAGGTTTCTAAAGCTGCCCGAGTGGAATGTTTGTGATGTGATTGTGAAATGTAAACGTGAAGGAACGAACACAGATAAACCAAGACCAGGCAGACCACAACCATGCTATGTGCTGTTCTCTTGTGTTCAGTGAGCTAGTAATAGTAGCTTGCGCCTTTCATTTTGTGACACTGATTAATAGTATCACCTTCAGTGCCTTCTAAAAGACATCAGAGCTAGTTTATCCTTTCTTTTTTTTAAATTTTTGTATGTATCGTAGTTTTAGTAGTGTAGATTTATGGCGCTTGCATCACTACAGTCGAGCAATCTGAGCGTCGGAGACCAGCCAGTTGGTAGTCTCCGTTCGTTGTCTGCCTGCGCGCTGTCCACTTGCGTTCAGTGAGCTAGTGGTCATGTAGCAGCATGCTCTTTTCATTTTGCGACATTGATTAGTAGTACCGCATTCAGCGCTGTCTAAAAAACAGCTGGGGTAGTTTTCGTTTTTAATTCATTGATTAAAGACTGATAGGAACTGCGCCTGTTGTATACGGATGCAGGAGGAACTGGTCACTGTCCGTGAACAGATGGAAGCTGTTTTGGCCACTGTGTACATGCTTCAGGCAGCTACCGTGGGCTGCAGTGGCGTTGGAGCACCTGGGGCGAATGCTTTGGCACTTCTGGGGCCTATAATGACGTCTGGGATCCCTGATGCTGCTGCGCCTCCAGATTCGCACTTCTCGGCCGGCCGACAGTTACCTGACGGTGACTGGCGAACAGTGGCAGCGTTGTGAATCTCTGGACGGAAGACGGAAGTGGGCATCCACCTCATAGCTGTCCCCTTACGTCTTAAACAGGTTTCAGGTATTCCATGCTGCTGAAACGTCTGAGCCAGCGTTGGACGCCTCGCCTTCTGGGACTGGAGCCAATCTTCCTGAGAGATCCGGACAAGCGCAGAGGGTGGCATTGCTTTTCATTGGAAGCTCCAGTGTTAAGTAGGTGGTGGAGCCCCTCAGCAAAATAGCGCGCTGTTTGGGAAAGATGACCAGTGTCCACTCTGTTTGCGTACCGGGAGCTCTCACCAGAGATGTAGAGAAGGCTCTGCCGGCAGCTATTGAGCATACTGGGTGCACCAGGCTGCAAATCGTGGCTCATGTAGGCACAAATGATATCTGCCGCCTGTGTTCAGAGGCCACCCTCGGTTACTACAGGCGGCTGGTTAATTTCGAGGTCAGGCGTGCACTAGGCCAGGAAGTGGCTGCTAGAGTAGCGGAGTGCATGTGGCGTGCACATGAGAGTTTTTTAGGATAGAGGAACCCCTCCACAGGCCCGATAAAATGCCTGCTGAGTCCACACGGAGTAGCTTCGTTATAGCAGGTCGGAGAAAAAAAATGTTAATGTAATATTATTTAACTGGAGAAACAGCTATGGAAACGTCCTGGAGCTAATCTCGCATATAAACGGTATCAGTGCCCACATTATTCACAATATACATAAATGACCTTGTGGATGACATTGGAAGTTCACTGAGGCTTTTTGCGGATGATACTGTGGTATATCGAGAGGTTGTAACAATGGAAAATTGTACTGAAATGCAGGAGGATCTGCAGCGAATTGACGCATGGTGCAGGGAATGGCAATTGAATCTCAATGTAGACAAGTGTAATGTGCTGTGAATACATAGAAAGAAAGATCCCTTATTATTTAGCTACAATATAGCAGGTCAGCAACTGGAAGCAGTTAATTCCATAAATTATCTGGGAGTACGCATTAGGAGTGATTTAAAATGGAATGATCATATAAAGTTGGTCGTCGGTAAAGCAGATGCCAGACTGAGATTCATTGGAAGAATCCTAAGGAAATGCAATCCGAAAACAAAGGAAGTAGGTTACAGTGCGCTTGTTCGCCCACTGCTTGAATACTGCTCAGCAGTGTGGGATCCGTACCAGATAGGGTTGATAGAAGATATAGAGAAGATCCAACGGAGAGCAGTGCGCTTCGTTACAGGATAATTTAGTAATCGCGAAAGCGTTACGGAGATGATAGATAAACTCCAGTGGAATACTCTGCAGGAGAGACGCTCGGTAGCTTGGTACGGGCTTTCGTTGAAGTTTCGACAATATACCTTCACCGAGGAGTCAAGTAGTAAATTGCTCTCTCCTACGTATATCTCGCGAAGAGACCATGAGGATAAAATCAGAGAGATTAGAGCCCACACAGAGGCATACCGACAATCCTTCTTTCCACGAACAATACGAGACTGGAATAGAAGGGAGAACCGATAGAGGTACTCAAGGTACCCTCCGCCACACACCGTCAGGTGGCTTGCGGAGTATGGATGTAGATGTAGACGTAGATAGTACTATGGAAAGAAAGCTGGCTGAAACCAGAGGGAAACAGCAATGAAATTCTGTACTATGACTGCAGTTTGTAGTAGAGTCTTGGTTACATCATTAAAAAAAATATAATAATATCTAGCGAGATTAGTGTAGACTCAGAATACGAATTAATTTAGCTGAAAATTGTGTTAAGGTGAGACGGAAGGCAAGTGGACTTCAAAAATTCAATTTTTAGATTTTAGCATATTTGAAATGTTTTTGTTTTATATAAATACGACAATTTTTTCGTGAGATATGATGGTTTTCCTGACGCTCTGTGCAACCTGGCATTTAAATGCCACGCCTTCCTTTTTGCGCCATGCAGAGATAAAGCACAACATTCTTTTACTCCGTGTATATTATTTCATGCTTCTATTGCTTTATCACTTCAATTTTTCCTCCCCTGTATCTACTATCGGTACTCGTTTTTCCGATCGTGTTTGTTATTGTTTTCGAGCGTTAATGGTTGTACTTAGCGAAGTTTGTTGTGAGTGAAGTACGTGTTGATTTGTATTTTCTTTGGTTCTGCGTGTTTTCATAAAAATGCTGCGAATAATGAAATTTTCGCCTAAATTAAAATTCAGAGGAAATAAATATGTAGAGCTAAATGACGTAAGTGGGTCAAAAGACCCAAGAATGTTAGACATAAAGAAAATCAGAACATTCGTTTGGAAATGTTTTGCTCTGTGATTTCATTTCCAAAAATGCTGCGTGCAGAATATGTGGTGGTGACGTATATTTGGGTGAGAATCAGCGTCTACGTAATGGGATTGTGTGAAACCTGACATTGAGTTGTACAAAATTTGGCGCAGTTGCTACAACAATGACATAAAAATGGCAAATAATAATTTATATGAGAACAACATAAGGCTAGTTTATGGTCTCAGATCTGTTGGTAAAGGGATGGAGGCAGGCAAATTCTTATGTGTATTACTTGACATTCCAAATCCTCCTGCAAAATTTATGACTCACAATAATGTAATTGGTACTGCTGTTGCTGCAGTTTGCAACATCTCAATGTAGGAAGCAGTTGAAGAAGCACTCGAGGAAAGTAATGACAGTGAAAGTGGTGATATTTGTGCACGTTTTGATGGCAGCTGGCAGAAACGTGGACACACTTCACTAAATGGTGTCGTGACAGCTACATCATTTGATACCGGCAAGGTAATTCATGTAGAGATTCTAAGCAAGTACTGTAAAAATTGTGGTAGTGGAACTGAGAAAGAGCATGGACATAACTGTCGGATGAGTTATACTGGTCCAAGTGGTGGGATGGATGTAGCAGGAGTTCTCAGGATTTTTAATCGTTCATTGGCAAACAGTGGTGTCAGGTACACACAGTATTTAGGGGACAGTGACAGCAAGGCTTATGACTGGGTATGTGCAGAACAACCCTATGGTTCTAATGTCACAATTTCTAAATTAGAGTGCATTGGGCATGTCCAGAAGAGAATTTGGTCCAGGCTGAGACGATTATTGAAAGAAAAGTAAAAAATAGTATTGGAAGATGGTAAGAAGATAGGTGATGAAGGTCGCCTGACAATTGCTGAAATAGATAGATTACAGAATTATTATGGCTTGGCCATAAGAAGAAATGGAGGGAATTTAGAAAACATGAAAAAAGCTGTATGGGCTATCTTTTTCCACAAGCTTTCCACAAATGAAAATCTTTGCCAAATGATCCTGACACTTGGTGTAAGTACAAGAGAAGTGCCAGATATGACCACAAACATTCTTTATCTGCATCAGTAATGAATGAAATTAAACCTATATTTAGAGACCTTTGTGAAGATACTTTGTTGAAGAAATGTCTTCACGACAAAACTCAAAATTTTAATGAATGTGTGAATTCTGTCATTTGGAACCGGTTACCGAAAACTGTATTTGTTCAGCTTACAGCCCTCAAATTTGGTGTTTATGATGCTATTTTATGCTTCAATGATGGGGTAATTAGAGAACTGGATTTTTTGGGATTCTGGGGCATAAAATCTAGTGGAAATACTGCAAAATCCTTGGTGCAAATAATAAAGAGAGAATCCGCAAAGCAGATATTGCTAATTTAAAATGCACAAAAGAATCCAGACAGAAAAAGAAGAGGGACCAAGAGAAGAAAAGAAGATCAGTATGATTCAGATGATGCTCAGTATGGTGTAGGAAAATATTAGTGGTAAGTAATTCTCATCAATAACTATACTAGAATTGCAATATTAAAATTTAAATTGATTTTTCTCAAAACTACATTTTTTTCTTTCAGGTACCATTATTTGATAAGCTAACGGGGTTAAACATGAAATTTGGTCAATTTGTACTGCAGGTGGTAATAAGTTATTGCAAGTAAATTGAGAACCACCAAATAATGAGAATCTGTTTTATAATAATTAATGTACAAAAAAGTTAAATTTTACTAGTGAAAGAATAAATTTTTTTCTTCAAAACCATAAGAGGTACCATATTATGTTCATTTTATTTGTAAATTGAGACGTATATATATATATTAAAAATTTCATTGTTTTATCCCTTATAGTTCTTTTGAAAAGTGTACCTATTCAAATGGTAAAATAGCATTGGCAGAATAGGGATAAAAATTGCCTTCCGTCTCCCC
Organism: Schistocerca cancellata; assembly: GCF_023864275.1. Lineage (NCBI taxonomy): Eukaryota > Metazoa > Arthropoda > Insecta > Orthoptera > Acrididae > Schistocerca > Schistocerca cancellata. Next base: position 441,542,611 of record NC_064631.1, read on the forward strand.
TTAAAAGATGGATCAAATATGGTTATCGGGTGCTGTTACAGATCCCCTGCCTCAGTAACAGTAATGGCAGAACATTTGAGGGAACTTGGAGAATATTCCACGTAAATTTCTGGCCATATTATAATTTTAGATGGAGATTTTAAATTACCAGCTGGAGATTGCAAGATTCAAGTGGGTATGGCGGGTACCGATTAGTGAAGACAATATCTTAGGCCAGCTGGTGACAACAGACCCGAACTTTTCGACTCAGCGTAGAACAGGGAATCATTGATCATAAGGTCGTTGCAGCATCACTGAATACGGCCGTAAACAGGAATACAAAGAAGAGCAGGACGTTCTTTCTGGTTAGAAAGAGCAACAACAGGCAGATTTCAGATTACATGACAGGTCAACACGAAAATTTCATCTCCAGCACTTCTAATGTTGAACATCAGTGGACAAAGATCAAGAACATCGTACAAAACGCTTTATTGTATTGATGAAAATTGTGAGGGATGGAAAAGACCAACCGTGCTTTGAGAACAGTCTTAGGAAGCTGCTACGAAAGCAAAGGAAGCAAAGGGAGCTTCACTGGGACTTTAAACGTAGTCAAGGCCTCACAGAGAAAGAAAAAGTTGTCGATGTGAAAATCTGCGTATGGAGGGCTATGCGTGAAACGTTCAACAAATGCGAAAGTAGAACTCTACCAACTTAACAGGAAATCCTAAGAATCTCTGGTCTTACGTTATATCAGTAGACGGATCCAAGTCATCTGTCCAGACACACTGTAACAATAATGGCACTAAAACAGAGAATGACACAGGAAAGGCTAAAGAACTTATCTCTTTTTCCAAAACTGTTTCATACATGAAGCTAACACTGCAGATCCTCTTGGCGGAATTACAGTTATCGAAATAAGTGACCAAAGGATAGAAAAGCTCCTGAAATCGCTCAACAGAAGAACTAACACTGGACCTGACAGGATACATTTTCGATTCTACACGGAGTATGAGAAAGAACTAGCGCCTCTTCAAGCAGCAGTGTACTACAGGTCTCCAAGAGGCGCGAAGTGGTTGATGATAGGAAGAAGCACTATCTATTCCCGTTTTGAAGAACGATCGTCAACAGGCGCACGAAGCTGTAGGCCTGTATCTCTGACGTCAAAGAATTTTGGAATATGTTTTATGCTCGCATATTATGACATTTAGACACTGAAAATCTCCTCTGTAGGAACCAACATGGGATCCGAAAACGACAATAATGTGAAACCCAGCTCGCTCTGTTCGTCTACAAGACCCAGAAAGCAATAGACACAGGCGCATAGGCAGATACTGTGTTTCTTGATTTCCGGAAGGGATTCGATACAATTCCGCAATGTCACTTAATGCGAAAAACTGGAGCGTGTGGAATATCAGACCAACTGTTTAACTGGAATAAAGTGTTTCTAGCAAACAGATCAGAGCATGTCATTCTGAATGGAGAGAAGTCTTCAAACGTAAATATAACGTCGAGCGTGCCCCAGGGATGCCGGCACGGTAGCTCAGCGTGTTCGGTCAGAGGGCTGCGTGCTCTCTGTAGTAAAAAAACTGAGTCAAGAAACCAACGATCAATTTGAACGGATGTCTTGTGACGTCCGCCCCGACCAAACACAACGAATTATATCGAACAAAATGAGTAAAAAAATGGGGGGGGGGTTATAGGACCCTTACTTTTCACTTTATTATAAATGACGAAGGACATAACGTCGGAAGTTCAATGAAGCTTTTAGCGGATGATGCCGCTGCATGTATAAAAGGCGCGATGCTAGAAGTTATAGCGAACTGCAGGAAGACCTGCAGAGAATCGATGCTTGGTGCATGGAGTATCAAGTGAGTCTCAGCGTACACGAATGTAACATATTGCTAATACATGGACAGAATAACCCTTTATTGTATGATTACAAAATTGCAGAACAATCACTGGAAGTATTTACGTCCAATATCTAGAGTATGCGTACCTATAGATTTGAAATGGAACTACCACATAAAATTAATCGCGAGTAAAGTACATGCCAGACTGAGATTTATTGGAAGAATTCTCAGAAAATGTAGTCCATCAACAAAGAAAGTACCTTACAAAACACTCGTTCGTCCATTTCTTACATATTGGTTGTCAGTATGGGATTCGTACCCGATAGGACTGACAGACGAAACAGAGAAGATATAATGAAGAGCAGCACCTTCGTTACAGTTTCATTTAGTAAGTGTGAAAGCGTCACGGAGATGCTCAGCCAACTCCAGTGGCAGACATCGCAAGAGAGTCATTCTGGATCACGGTAAGGTCTACTCTTACAGTTCCAAGGGAGTACGTTCCTAGAAGAGTCAACCAATATCTTGCTTCCTCCTACATGTGTCTCGCGAAAAGACCGACAAGACAAAAAAATGGTTCAAATGGCTCTGAGCACTATGGGACTTAACATCTATGGTCACCAGTCCCTAGAACTTAGAACTACTTAAACCTAACTAACCTAAGGACAGCACACAACACCCAGTCATCACGAGGCAGAGAAAATCCCTGACTCCGCCGGGAATCGAACCCGGGAACCCGGGCGCGGGAAGCGAGAACGCTACCGCACGACCACGAGCTGCGAACTTCAAGACAACATCAGAGAGATTCAAGCCCACATGGAGGCTTACCAGCAGTCGTTTTTACCGCGAACCATTCGTCACTGGAGTAGGAAAGTGGGGAAGTGATATGGTACACAAAGCACTCTCAGCCACACACAGTAATATGGGTGCGGAGTATACATGTAGTAATAGATGTATTGACGGACAGGGACCATTGAACATTGTGGAGATTAGTTATAAAAATACACTACTGGCAATTAAAATTGCTACACCACGAAGATAACGTGCTACAGACGCGAAATTTAACCGGCAGGATGAAGATGCTGTGATATGCAAATGATTAGCTTTTCAGAGCATTCACACAATGTTGGCGCCGGTGGCGACACCTACAACGTGCTGACATGAGGAAAGTTTCCAACCGATTTCTCATACACAAACAGCAGTTGACCGACGTTGCCTGGTGAAACGTTGTTGCGATGTCTCGTGTAAGGAGGAAAAATGATTCAAATGGCTCTGAGCACTATGGGACTCAACTTCTGATGTCATCATTCCCCTAGAACTTAGAACTACTTAAACCTAACTAACCTAAGAACGTCACACACATCCATGCCCGAGGCAGAATTCGAACCTGCGACCGTAGCGGTCGCGCGGTTCCAGACTGTTGCGCCTAGAACCACTCGGGCACACCGGCCGGCTGTAAGGACGAGAAATGCGTACCATCACGTTTCTGACTTCGATAAAGGTCAGATTGTAGCCTATCGCGATTGTGGTTTATCGTATCGCGACATAGCTGCTCTCGTTGGTCGAGATCCAATGACTGTTAGCAGAATATGGAATCGGTGGGTTCAGGAGGGTAATACGGAACACCGTGCTGGACCCCAACGGCCTGGTATCACTAGCAGTCGAGATGACAGGCATCTTATCCGCATGGCTGTAACGGATCGTGCAGCCACGTCTCGATCCCTGAGTCAACAGATGGGGACGTTTGCAAGACAACAACCATCTGCACGAACAGTTCGACGACGTTTGCAGTAGCATGGACTATCAGCTCGGAGACCATGGCTGCGGTTACCCTTGACGCTGCATCACAGACAGGAGCGCCTGCGATGGTGTACTCAACGACGAATCTGGGTGCACGAATGGCAGAACGTCATTTTTTCGGATGAATCCAGGTTCTGTTTACAGCATCATGATGGTCGCATCCGTGTTTGGTGACATCGCGGTGAACGCACATTGGAAGCGTGTATTCGTCATCGCCATACTGGCGTATTACCCGGCGTGATGGTATGGGGTGCCATTGGTTACACGTCTCGGTCACATCTTGTTCGCATTGACGGCACTTTGAACAGTGGACGTTACATTTGAGATGTGTTACGACCCGTGGCTCTACCCTTCATTCGATCCCTGCGAAACCCTACATTTCAGCAGGATAATGCACGACCGCATGTTGCAGGTCCTGTACGGGCCTTTCTGGACACAGAAAATGTTCGACTGCTGCCCTGGCTAGGTCATTCTCCAGATCTCTCACCAACTGAAAGCGTCTGGTCAATGGTGGCCTAGCAACTGGCTCGTAACAATACGTCAGTCGCTACTCTTGATGAACTGTGGTATCGTGTTGAAACTGCATGGACAACTGTACCTGTACACGCCATCCAAGCTCTGTTTGACTCAATGTCCAGGCGCATCAAGGCCGTTATTACGGCCAGAGGTGGTTGTTCTGGGTACTGATTTCTCAGGATCTATGCACCCAAATTGCGGGAAAATGTAATCACATGTCAGTTCTAGTACAATATATTTGTCCAATGACTACCCGTTTATCATCTGCATTTCTTCTTGGTGTAGCAATTTTAATGGCCAATAGTGTAGTACTAATATAGGTACGAAGTTTGGTTGAAATCGATTCAAGGGGTTAGGGGGAGTCTTTTATGCACGGCTTTGCCCACAAACGCACATGCACATGTATTTAACGCATTTCGCACAAATTTGTACACAAGTTTCAACAGTGTCTGTAGCGAATTTCGCCCTGCAGTTTAGTTTTCGCCCAGCTATTTTTATGAGGTCATATCTTCTGTACGTACATTGAACGACGTATTTGGATACTGTCTGCGAAATGTGCTGCGGATAAAGTTAGTCGCAAAGAAATAATTAATTTAAACACCATGCATGACGCGGCAGTTTTACTCCACGAACAGCGAAAATGTCGTAGACAGTAAACTCTTTTTCTTTCATCATTTTATGGGGGTTGTAAGCGAAAAAAGTTTTGTAAAGATTTGAAATTACGTGTAAATTTTGTTGCAAGTCACTAAGTGCTATCATTCTCTGATACAATTTACGGACAATAAGTGTTATGTGTACCAAAGTTGGTTGAAATCAGTCCAGTGATTTAGGAGGAGGTGCGGAACATACATATATACATACGTAGAGCCTTTTTCATCATGTGTATGGATTCCTGCGTTGGACCGTGCAAACGTTTCACTGTTGCTTTCCTTCGACACAGTCCCCTTTGTCACAGACAAAGATATGACGGAGATAAATACAAGATAGGCGAGTTACTTTAAACAAAATAATTGGTACTAAGCGCAACAGAAACTGGGTGCTCGGATGATGTGCAGCAGAAGGAACAGCCAGCCGAGACAGTCGAAACCTTTGCCAAGATAGCTTAGAAGTCAGAGTATCACGCGACGCGACAAGTGAAGGTGTCACATGGAGCAGTCTGACCTATTCTTCGTGTGAAAACGTACCTAGTGATGGAAGCACTGATCGATGGATTGCTTTTCTCGCTTCCGGATCTGCATGGATTCCATACATGCCATGTTTTAGCAAAGAAACTGCGTTACAGGTAATGAGCAGGGCTTCATCTGTACACCAATCTGAACAATGACTACCCACACATTTTGTATGGGGAAAACCTTCGTATGGTAATGGTGTATTTAGTTATTTCGATAACGTCGGAGTTTGAAGCTGAGTACCGAACGATTCTACTGCCGCCAACATACGAGTACATTAGAATGAAATTTTCACTCTACAGCGGAGTGTGCGCTGATATGAACCTTACTGGCAGATTAAAACTGTGTGCCGGAGTTCGAGTCTCGGTCCGGCACACAGTTTTAATCTGCCAGTAAGTTTCATACGAGTACATTGCTCGTAAATTGCGCGTAAGGACCACGAAGTTGAGATACGAGAACTAGGGCCCATACGGAGGCTTATAGACAGCCATTCTGTCCTCGCTCTATTTGCAAGTGGAACATGAAAGAAAATGACTAGTAATGACACAGGGTACCCTCCACCATGCACCGTACGGTAGCTTGCTGGGTATCTATGTAGATCTAGAAGTAAACACATTTCATGCCGATCCTTTATCAAAAGTTTATAAGCTAACTTTTATCACAGTAGAAAGTTGTGCCTGTAATGCAACGGCAGAAAGACATCGTCACCAGTTCTAACGTAGCTACTTCAATGTGAACCTCATGGTAGTCGGACTCACTATGAAGTTCAATGTGGCGCTCTTCTTCTTCTTTCTTCTTCTTCCAGGTCAGCACTGGCAACTGAAATAGCGCCACAAGAAGTGTAGAAGAAATCATGTAATCAACAGGCCTTCTAGGGCAACAGTTTGATAAGCAAAAAGTACTGCGACCAGCCAAATCTGCGCTTACATTTCGATTTAGCCTCCGTTTTGGCCAAGGGACATAGCCCATAACTTTTAAAGGGAATAGATTCCAACCCAAAGTACGATTCTGATAGGTCTCCGTCTTCAACATACACAACAACAACAGTCTTTACGTCTTCATTGGACTCAAAACATTTTCCTGCCACAAATTTCTCTGTGGAAGTCATAGAGTCATAAATCTTATGGGTATGGAAGTTCAATAGGTGTGGGACTACAAATCTAACGATCCACGGTTGATTCCCCAGTAGGTTCTTGGATTTTATTTGTCGCCGTTGGCAATCGGCCCAGCGCGGAACCGCTGTAACAGTTATGTCTGAAAGGGCCTCACGCTAAATGGCGATTGGGGGAATGCATGGGTGATATGTCTCACGGTAGTTATGTTAAAGTATATTAAGCAGGGTTTGAACGACGAACCGGAGCTGGTACACAGGCAAATTGCGAAAATCGATTAATTTATTTTGCAAACGATTTTAATTGGGCTGAAATTAACGCTCAGCTAATGGCACCATTTGTATGTATACCGTTCGGATTTTACGTGCGAATTTTTTTAACCAATAATCTGTATGCGTTGTCGACGTACGGTGGTTTAAAGTTGAGCTAAATGTAGCACGTAAAATTCGTTCTTACGTGAATTGAAAATGCGGAAATGGGTTAAAGTGAATGAAATAAAAAGTAATGTATTCTTACGATAAAATTGAAAACTCTCATTCAAAAGTCTTGCTTCATTCGGATTTTATATGCAAAAAACACGTTTTTAGTGCGTCACTTAAATGTTTCAGACTTTTGGGAATCGCTTCAAATTTTGTAAGAAGGTAAACAAAAACGTAATTGATAGTCGTCTTGTCGTTTTGTGAAATTTTAACCATTGCCACGCTATAAGTAACATGGTTCGAAAGACAATAAAAAAGGGCTATGTGGGATCAGTCGTTGCCCGAGTCAACGGAAACCTACTTTGGTTGTGAAGCTATGGCGGTCTAATGTCCAAATTAGAGTAAAAGTTGGGAACCAGAATGAAAAATGTTCCTTTCATAGCTCAAAAAAGGCGTGCATGTCCTGGACTGAGTTTAGAATGTTAGAGAAGAGAACTAGTTTTTTGACTTATGTGGTAGCTTTAATGACATTTAAATCAAAACATCTTGATATAATCGCGCTTTTTTGTGAGTTACCCCTACTCCCCAGCCCAGTGAGCTCTCTTAGCTGTAAGGTGGCGGCATTTCCTGTATCCTGCAATTTCTAGGCTGAAGTCCCTGATCACGTGCACAAAATCCAGAAGATTCGCCTGCCATTGTAGCCGAACAATGTACAGGCTGAGTTACTAACTACTGCCACCAGGAATAACTCCGAAAGTATGATAGCAGCTGAAAATTTTGTAGGACAAAAGTTGCATGGGACAACGGGTGCCATAATACGACGTTGGTTTTTTGTTGCTAAGTGTGGTCCCTTGAGAGATATGAATGGCCAACTTTCTTTTTTTAAACTGGATGCTATAGTTTGGTACTTATTTTCTGATAGCGGCTATCGAGACGTATCATATGATGTGTAACAATAAGGTCTTTGAAGTTCAACGAAGGTCACAAAGGTGGAATGAACGTCCATTTACAGAATTTACTTTCGGAGTTATTCTTGGTGGCAATAGTTAATGACTCAGCTTGTATAACATCATATGGTTGAAGAGCATACATGAAATAGCTAAGAAGGTTTTTGGGAGGGACAATATTTCTGGGGTGTATTTGTTCCATGTATGTTACAAGTATGGTGAAGGGTGTAAGAACAAATAGACCCAAATTTATGTGCTGCTAGAGAGTGGGGTGTATCTACAATAGGAAGTATGCAAGAGTTGGGGTGTATCCCAGAGTGGGGATGCATGTAGCCTAAACTTTAATGACACATTGCGTCATATTGCACTACATGATACAGGACATCATGTTACTTTACTTAACACAATGCGTTATATTACATGACATGGGTTCTAATACTACAAAAGAAAATCGCGAATATGTCAAGATGTTTTGATTTAAACGTCCTTGAAGGTGGAAGTCGAAAAACCAGTTCCCTTCTTTATATCCCTAGCTGTGCCCATGGCATACTTGTCTCTTTTGTGCTATGACAAGAGCATTTTTCATTCTGGTAATTAGTACGAGGTGCATTCAAGTTCTAAGGCCTCCAATTTTTTTTCTCCGGACTGGAAAGAGATAGAAACATGTACATTGTTTTAAAGTGAGGCCGCGTTCATTGTCAATACGTCCCACAGATGGCAGCACCGTACGGAAGATGTAATTTTACCGCCAGCGGCGAGAATGAGAACTGTTTTAAATACTTAAAATGGTGACGTTTTCCTTACTTCAACAGCGTGCAATCATTCGTTTTCTGGATTTGCGTGGTGTGAAAACAATTGAAACTCATCGACAGTTGAAGGAGACATGTGGTGATGGAGTTATGGATGTGTCGAAAGTGCGTTCGTGGGTGCGATAGTTTAATGAAGGCAGAGCATCGTGTGACAACAAACCGAAACAACCTCGGGCTCGCACAAGCCGGTCTGACGACATGATCGAGAAAGTGGAGAGAATTGTTTTGGGGGATCGCCGAATGACTGTTGAACAGATCGCCTCCAGAGTTGGCATTTCTGTGGGTTCTGTGCACACAATCCTGCATGACGACCTGAAAATGCGAAAAGTGTCATCCATGTGGGTGCCACGAATGCTGACGGACGACCACATGGCTGCCCGTGTGGCATGTTGCCAAGCAACGTTGACGCGCAACGACAGCATGAATGGGACTTTCTTTTCGTCGGTTGTGACAATGGATGAGACGTGGATGCCATTTTTCAATCCAGAAACAAAGCGCCAGTCAGCTCAATGGAAGCACACAGATTCACCGCCACCAAAAAAATTTCGGGTAACCGCCAGTGCTGAAAAATGATGGTGTCCATGTTCTGGGACAGCGAGGGCGTAATCCTTGCCCATTGCGTTCCAAAGGGCACTACGGTAACAGGTGCATCCTACGAAAACGTTTTGAAGAACAAATTCCTTCCTGCACTGCAACAAAAACGTCCGGGAAGGGCTGCGCATGTGCTGTTTCACCAAGACAACGCACCCGCACATTGAGCTAACGTTACGCAACAGTTTCTTCGTGATAACAACTTTGAAGTGATTCCTCATACTCCCTACTCACCTGACCTGGCTCCTAGTGACTTTTGGATTTTTCCAACAATGAAAGACACTCTCCGTGGCCGCACATTCACCAGGCGTGCTGCTATTGCCTCAGCGATTTTGCAGTGGTCAAAACAGACTCCTAAAGAAGCCTTCGCCGCTGCCATGGAATCATGGCGTCAGCGTTGTGAAAAATGTGTACGTCTGCAGGGCGATTACGTCGAGAAGTAACGCCAGTTTCATCGATTTCGGGTGAGTAGTTAATTAGAAAAAAAATCGGAGGCCTTAGAACTTGAATGCACCTCGTATAACATCATATGGTTGAAGAGCATATATGAAATAGCTAAGAAGGTTTTTGGGAGGGACAATATTTCTGGGGTGAATTTGTTCCATGTATGTTACAAGTATGGTGAAGGGTGTAAGAACAAATATACCCAAACTTATGTGCTGCTAAAGAGTGGGGTGTATCTACAATAGGAAGTATGCAAGAGTTGGGGTGTATCCCAGAGTGGGGATGCATGTAGCCTAAACTTTAATGACACATTGCGTCATATTGCATTACATGATACAGGACATCATGTTACTTTACTTAAGATAATGCGTTATATTAGATAACATGGGTTCTAATACTACAAAAGAAAAAGCGCGAATACGTCAAGATGTTTTGATTTAAACGTCTTTGAAGGTGGAAGTCGAAAAACCAGTTCCCTTCTTTATATCCCTAGCTGTGCCCATGACATACTTGTCTCTTTTGTGCTATGACAAGAGCATTTTTCATTCTGGTAATTAGTATATTCGATAAAAGCTGAATTTCACAGTTGTTTGAAAGCCGTGTTAAACTGTAGGTCCTGCTATAGCTGGATGACAAGAAACCCCTTGAACTAGAGGTCGCAAAAGGCCAATGATGTTTGCGGCATTCGACTCCCGACATATTCTGCCATGTAACCACAATACTGGCTGCTGATGGCAACGGGAGCGGGCCTGGAGGTCCGGTGTTGATACAAGGCTAGGCAATCGCAGCTAAAAACTAACCAAACATTGCATTACATCTACAACAGTTGCCCAAGTTGACAGTTCGTCAGTTAGGAAGCCAAGGATTTTCGCAGTGTGAGAAAGAAGTGACAGGTGAAATATTAGAGTTTCTGCAAGATGAGTCACTGGAATGGGTGGTGTCATATACGCTCGACTCTGCGGAAAGTAATATTGAAAAAGATGTCGAGCCATGCAGTTCATATCCTTGTGGGACAGGGATCCACGAATCCTGTCTCGAGTGAAATGTGGTAAAGGAGCGAATACTTAACATAATTACGCGCATAGAAGATAATCCTCAGCATAGTAAATAAACAATTATGAACAGTTTTCGAATAAGTCCGCAGTAATACGTTCGTGTAGTGTATAAGGGAAACTACGGATATTCAAGGGAGGACAGGCGCTCTTGTTACAAAAACTGGTGTTTGCATTTTTCAAGGATGCTCGATTCAATCAACAGGATGCGCGTGATACTGATCTACAACGTTATACACATCAAATAGCGCGCGACATAGATTACAATGGTTTCAAGGGAAGCAGTGAATGGTTGCATAACTTCAAACAGTGCTGTAGAATTGGAATACATAAGATAACTAAATTTCAAACAAAGCGTCAACGTGACGATCCACAGCAAACTGCGGAATCTGCTCGAAGATTTTTAGGTGAGAAAACAAACTTATCTCATCGTTCGTTAGGGAATTTGTATTCAAATCCGACCAATGTGGAATTTAGGCGGAGATGCATACGAAAGGAGTCCTGTAAATTAGAGGTACCGAGAGTTGCATCAAGATCAACTAACATCAAAGCCGTAACGCTTTCGTATACAATTTTATCGACTATCAATCTGGACGGTGAATTGGCTGGAAAGCTACTTATTGTGCTGCGATAAGCTTGAGGTGCTCTACCCCCTAAGATTCTTTCACGTGTGATTGGTCTTGCAAAGGCAGTAGGGAATATTCACATCACAGCAAGGATGAGAGGGAAAATGGGCATAAGGGAACTACAGCTATGATATGGGCAATGCTTTTGGCCATTAACTGGTCAAAATAACTTGTTTTTGCGTGAATGCTGGTCTTGCGTATAAAAATCATACTCCGCTACAGCAAACTGTCCCTCCTGAAAAATGTATAACATATGCATTCCATGACACCTGGAACCACCGGACAAATTCAGTCTCTGGACGTTTGTTTTTCCTTTCCTATAAAACGTATGATCGCACTATCTGCAGCTACGCCTTAAAGGATAGCAAATTTCATGATAAGCCCCACGACAAATTGTTTCGCATTCGGTAGCGTACCATCACATTCCATCAGTTCTCATCATACCGTTTCACCAATATGATTCTAGATGCATTCTCTAAGAGTGGATACCTAACAGAACAACCTTCACTGTTTGCAAGTCGCAAGCTGTTCGCCTTCGAGCTTTATGGTGCGAACCCTTGTGACCACTGTGACAACCCATTTTTCATTCGGTGTTCATGGTGCAAATTAATGTTTGGTTTTGAACGTTACTTGAATGTCGACGATGACTGTTTGTACATCCCATAGAAGGCTGATCTCTGCATCTCAAGGACAGTCATTTTCTGTCACCCTCGTTGGGTTGTTTTGGGGGAAGAGACTAAACTGCGAGGTCATCGGTCTCATCGGTTTTAGGGAAGGACGGGGAAGGAAGTCGGCCGTGCCCTTTCAAAGGAACCATCCCGGCATTTGCCTGGAGCGATTTAGGGAAATCACGGAAAACCTAAATCAGGATGGCCGGACGCGGGATTGAACCGTCGTCCTCCCGAATGCGAGTCCAGTGTGTTAACCACTGCGCCACCTCGCTCGGTGTCACCCTCGTGATGCACATGGTGGGTTATTAGGAGCTAATATTTTTCCTATCACAGTTGTTAACACAACACTTTCAAATAAGCGTTACTAAATATGGAACTTGCGACCTCGCTCTCAAGGCGTTAATTGTAAGTCAGTTCGAAGGACCGAGGAAGGCGATGACATGCCATCTCCAATAAGACGATACTTCGTGAGGCGCTGTGAAGCTCAAATTATCAATTCCGTAACTTTCCCCACCTAACTGCATCATTCATTCTCACGAAGAAAGACAATTTTTTTTCTTTTGCGTTCCTGGTCACTTCGATTGAATTTTCCCACCCAGTTGGCTCAGTGACGTAGTATTCGTCAGTTATTGTTTTACTCTTTGCAAGGCAATAAGAAGAATCCTTTTTTATCCTTGAAAATCAGGCAATCATTTCTGATGGATGAGAAAGACTACTTCTGTTTCTGACACAGATTTCCATCAGCGGCTTTGATTGTGACTTTCTCATAGTAAAATCTACCGTACTCTTTCTCTGTAAATATGACGTCAAATGTTTTATAACATTCGGATCACGGGTATCAGAGGTCTGGCTGTATCTCACTGTGCATATCCTCAATGTTTTCGTGTGTGATTGAAATCCTGGAATGACTTTCACATGGACCATCTTCAAGAGAAGTACCGCACGCTTTAGTTTAGTCCTCTGTTTCTTAAGCATTTAAAATGTATCGAAAAATATAAAAGTGTGGTATTCTAATATTTCCATTCGTACGAAGCACATAAAATTTGGCAAATTTAAAAAGCCGTGTAATTAGAATAATTCTGCAGATGAAGGTGACACTTGACTTACGTTATTGTGCGGCATGTGCCAATATAAGTGATACAAAAATTTCATTGATATAACTGCCACATTATTTTTACAGTGATAATTTTTCAAATTTGCCCTCATACGGAGAAAACAATATGGGTTTTTTACTAACGTGCACATGTATGTGTATGTTTATTTAAAAATATATGCCTTGGTTTTGTCAGTGAGACATTCAGAGACGGCGTTACTTTGCCACATACTTTTCACAAATAACCTTGAAACTGCAGAGATCTACAGTCAAGAAGAAAAAGTCTTAGGGAGCACCAGTAAGTACCAGAAAATCTATTTCAAAATGGAATGCTTCGGTGCGAAATACTCGAGATCCAAAGAAATATTTAAGTCGTTGTCAGTTTTTCCAATATAGCATATTTTGTAACTTCAGTCTTACTCTAAAGAAGAAGGCAAACAAAATTTAGGAATATGTTTCGTACGTATCTGCTGCAGCATATATCAGCGAACTGCTCGTCAGTTTCAATGTTGATACTTTTTGACCTGTTTTCTGAAACGTGTAATAAAAGCTATCGGCGGAAATTTTAAATTTACTTGGTGGCAAATTCTTTTTCACCACTAAATATCAGTAATGTACGTATGACGTTTTCTTCTCTCCTGTGTATCCTATGTTTTTAATAGTTGATTAAAAGTATGTTTCTAACGTGCTAAACAAAATTTTGCAATGGAATATGTCGAACAGATTTTTTTATTTCACTCTTTAATTATGATTCGCTGCTGACAGAAACTTAAAACAAGTGAGAGTAATGCCTCATCAGATATAATCATCTACAACTCGAGTATTCTGCTAAACAATCTGCGCTACAAAGTGCATTATTCCGGCTCGAGTAGGATAATTTAACCAATACTTATATAACTCATAAACAAATACAGAGATGGAAAGACTGGCGAATTATAAAATACCTTTAATAACTCGCAATACACCAAAATAGTTAAATTCTCTTATTTGGTCGATGTAGTTCGGTTTTAGGAAAGGCGAATGGTCGAATTAGATTTATTAAAAGAATTATAGGGAAGTTTAACTGACCTGTAAAGGAGACCACGTACACAGCACCAGCGCGACCCATTCTTGTGTACATCTCGTGTTTGGAATCCTCACCAGGTCGAATTGAAGGAAGATATCAATGCAGGTCGGAAGTGTGCTGCTAGAATTGTTACTGAAAGTTCTGAACAAAACCCAAGTAGTTAAGGAAATTCTCCGTGAAGTCAAATGAGAGTACATGACGTGCTGCTCGCTTGCGTTACGGTGCTCGACATGACCCGGCACTGGTCGCTCCCTCTCTGAAGTAGTCGGTACGACAC